>NW_002987340.1:32862-37943 GCF_000006295.1 Pediculus humanus corporis
GGGTTTTTTTTTTTTTTCTTTTATTTACAGCAGCTGAAACCACTTATAAAAAATTAATAATAATAATAATAATAATAATAATAATAATAATAATAATAATGATAATAATGTTAATAATGAATTTTATTAGCGTTTAACGATCGTTTTATGGAGCAAACACAGGAGGAAAATTTTTTAAAAAAATTTATTTTTAAACGTTTTTGACCGTTACTTTTTTTTTTCTTTATTTAAAACTTTATACAAATTTTTATGTAACTTTCATGATGATGATGATAATAATAATAATAATAAAAGTTTATTTTTCTTATAATAATTTATTGAATTAACCGTTTAATAAGTTTTTATTTATTTATTTATTTTTTTAAGCAAAAATTCCCGTCATCATTCGAATGTTTATTTTTTTTATTTAAATGCCAGATTTAATAAATTAATCAAAAAGAAAAAAACTATTATTATTATTATTATTATTATTATTATTAAAGCACAAAAAAGTCGATTCATTATCACATTTAAAAGTCATAAATTAAATAAATAAAATATAAAAAATAAAAAATAAAAATTTTTTTTTTATTCTTTTATTGCCATTTATTTATTTATTTTTTTTTTAAAAAAAAGAGAGAGAGAGAATATGTGTATGTAAATATTTTGCATTATTATTATTATTACTATTTTTCATAGTGATTTGCAATATAAAAAAAAATTTTTGTTTGTTTGTTTGTTTGTTTGTTTAGGCGTTAACTTCTACCCTATTAAAAAAAAAAATGAAAAACACGGTGCCGAATAAATAAAGATTTTCATCATTGCTTCAAGTGTTTTCTCTCTCTCTCTCTTTCGACTGGTTAAAATAATGAACGTATTCTTTATGTGTACGCGTTTACCGCTTCGGATACACAAATATTTATTACCTGTCATAGTCAAAGTTTTTATTATGACCTATATGTCGACCGAATTTGTGTGGGCTTAATTGAAATCTCAACAGTTTGATTTTAAGGCTTTATAATTCACGTGTGTGCGTGTGTGCGCGTGCGGTGCGTGCGTGTGTAGGCAATAGAAAAAAGTTCACGTTACAATAACAAAATAAATTTTTACGATTTTTAATATTTTATAAGTTTTTTATTTTTATTGTTATCGTTTCTCTTATTATTTAATATGACCGCATAAAATTTAAACAATAATTCCATGCTCTGAATATTGTGTAAATGTGATTTGTACTTTAAAAAGAGAAAACGAAAAAATTATTATTATTATTATCGTTGTTGTTTGTTTTAGGAAAGCAAAAATGGATGAGAAAAGATTTGCCATCGTTAAATGAAATGCTTTTCTTTAACGTATCAGTTATTGGGGATAACGAAGAAGTAACATTAGCTCAATTGCATCTACATAGAAGAAGACTTACAAAAACGCACGTTAACTATCATAAAAAATTTTTACCATCACCCTATCGCGTTATACTCTATCAAATTCAACCAGATTACAGGCGTAAAATATTTAACGAAGATGCAAAAACAATGAAATTGGCTTCCCTACCCGTATCGCATTTGACAAAAGGGGGTTGGCACACTTTGGATGTGACACCGATAATTCGGGAATTGCTTATAAATGCTCAGGGACCCGTGGAACTACTACTCGGTGTTCAATTCGAAGCTCCCAAAAGACTGGACAAGACGACGTATTCACCGCTTGTGCCCCTCAAACATTTTCTTAAAAATCCAACGGTTAACACACCCGAACATCCATTTAAAACATTTTCCTATTTGGTCGTTTTCTCCGAAGCCGATCCTTTTTTCGATGATTTCGACGACGAAGACGACGTACATTTGACGAGTAACATAATACCCACATCTCCGCCAAATGATTTTAAAGAAAGGCATTTAAAACACAAATTATCAAACGATAACAACAGAGATAATAATAATAATAATAATAATTCGAATGGTAAAAAAATATCATCATCACACAAAGAAGGGAAAAAAATTAAAAATCAATGGAAGTATAAAAAAATTGAAAACGAAGTTTATAAAATAGAAAAAAACGACGTGATCAGACACAAAAACAAGCACAAAGGAAACGAAGTGAGGAGGTCAAAAGCGGACGAGCTGGCACTCAAGGAGAAGACAAAGTTGAAATCGCTACCATTCTTGCACGCAAACGAAGTCGAAAAGATCAGGCAGACTTCTAGAAGGTTGACGAGGTCTTCCATGGTTCACCGTCGTGAGCCTAAAACAACGTCCGAGTTAATTAGTCCGGTAAAGGTGAGTTCACGTTTTTTTTTATTGCTCCCCGCAAAAAAAAAAAAAAAAAAAAAAACAATCTTCAAGAATCCAAGTTTATTGCGACTAGGAGAAAAAATATTATAATAATAATAATAATAATCAATTGGCTAGCTATTTTATTTATTATTAGCATTTTTTTAGTCCCTCGGGGGACAAAATTTTGCCTTTTCTTCTCACGAACAATTATTATTTCACATTAATTCAATAATTAATAATAATAATAATAATAATTTATATAAAAATCCTGTCAATCCTCCTCCATTTAACCGACCAACCGACCATATATAAGATTTCTTAAGTCGAGTTTTTTTTTTTTTTTATGGTTTCCTGTCATTAGAAATAATAAAACCCTCAACTGTGAATAACAATCATCATCATCTAACCATTCTTTTGATCGACCGTTTGTTTGTTTGTTTGTTGTTTGTTGTTATTCTTACGGGTGGAAAAAAAATCACGTGTTTTCTTCATTATTTATTTATTTATTTATCATTAATACATAAACGCGACGTTATTAATTCTACCTCTTATTATTTTTTTTTTTTTTTTTGGAAAATATAAAATTTTCTCACAATTACCAACCGACCGATTCATCATCATTACTATTATTAAAAATTTAATTTTTTTTTTTTTTTCATTAATCTTTTACGCATTCCGTTAATAATTTCATTATTATTATTATTATTATTATTATTATTATTATTATTATTATTATTATTATTATTATTATTTTAATTAATTTTTTTAATAATAACTACTTTTACGAGTAAAGAAAAAAAAATTTTTTTCTTTCTTTTTAACGTTAACTTTGGTTTCCCCCTCCCCTCCCCTCTTCGTAATGAAAAAAAACCAATTGGTTATTATTATTATTATTATTATTATTATTATTATTATTAATTTTTTATTTCGCTTATTAAAATTCAAAGCATTCATTTTTTTTTTTTTTTTTTGCTTTTCGGAGGGAGATTTTAAATCAATTTTTATTATTATTATTATTTTTTTAATATGCGGAATCGAAACAACAACAACAACAATTTTATTATTATTATTATTATTTTTTAAATTAAAAAAAAAAAAAAAGCGGAAAAGGCAAAACGGAAATCGTAATTGCTTAAAAAAAAAATAAATAATACATTGACAGTGACAAACATAAAAAAAAAAAAAAAATTCAAAATGGATTCCAACTGCGAGATTACATATTTTTTTTTTTTTTTTGGGTTCGTTAAAATTTATTCGATTTTTTTTTTTTTAATTTACGCGCACGCGCATTAAAATGTTATGTTGTTATTATTATTATTATTAATTAATAATAGGTTTTAAAAACCGAGTCGCAAGTCGTTACGCCGTCGTATATTTTTAATAAATGAAAAGAAAAAAAAAAAATTTGAATTATTATTATCATTATCATTATCATTATTATTATTATTATTGTTAACGACGAGTAGAAGGAGAAGGAGAAGGATAAGAAAAAAATAAAATAGTAAGTGATAGAACATAACAATGGTCTAAAAAGAGGCTGGAGCTGGAACTGGAGCTGGAGAAAATGTTAAAATTCAATGAAGATCATTAAAAACGATAAGACAACGCGTTCATGAAATTTAATATTTTTTTTTTTTTTTTTCGTTTTGGAATATTGATGGAAAACGTCGTCGTCTTGTTTTTATTTAGTAAAAAAAAAATGGGGGGCGGGGGGAGGCGAATGTGGGGGGGCTTAAAGACATTTTTATGTTTAAGTTTCTAAGATTTCGATTTCATTTATTTTGTTTTATTTTTTTCAAAAAAAAACTCTGAAAATGTTTTTTTTTTCTCTTACGTGTCAGGGAGGGACGACGTGATGACGTCATAAACTAATAAAATTTTGGACAAACCTGGAGTCCGAATATAAATTCACAATATTATTATTATTATTAAAAAATTTTTTTTTAGAAATTAACAATAACAAACACACGCGGATTTTGGAGAGAGAGGAAAATCAAAATATGATGAGTGGTATTATGACGTCATTTATTTTACTACCAACTTTCGAAATTAAAAATATTTTATGGGATGCTTGAGGGAGAGGGGGGAGAGAAAAAGGGGAGGGATTTTACGAAGAAAAGGCGGGGATATAATTTTTGATTTAGTGGTAAAAGGAGAAGAAGGTGACGATGACTCTTTTTGTATTAATTTTCTTTTACTAAAAATTTATTTTTAATAATTGTATTGACAATCAACTTCCGGTTTTACAACTTCCGGTTTTCTTTCTTTCTCTTTCCCCCCCTCCACCTGCCCCTCCACCACCGACACCGCCACCGACTCGATTTAGTTATGAATTCTATCGGAATGTTGTTATGAAATGATAATCGGTTTTAAGGTTTAAAAAAAATTTTTTTTTCGTAATAATAATAATGATATTAAATTACGTTGATTTTGTTTCCGCGTTGAGTTATGAATAAAAATTTTGTTATGAATGATGACGATGATGATGATAATTGTTATAAAATTAAATAACGTTTTTTTTCATTAATATCAATTTTTTTTTGTTGTTTGGAAAATCTGAAAAACAATCTCAAGTAGAAAATTTTTTAAAAACATTTTCTGATTACGCCATTTTTTTTTCTTCTTTTATTATGAACTTTAATAATAAAAAATTTTCTTTTTTTTTTGACGTAAAACATTAAAAAGTTTTCTAAAAAAAAATTCTAAGTGGGTTTTTTTAAATAAAAAAAAAACTGGAGAAAAAATAAAAGATCGTTGACATTTTCCAGTTTTTTTTTTTTTTGTCTTTTTAAAAAAATTTTCATTCGTGTCGTCGTCGACGACGACGACGAC
>NW_002987340.1:38221-40340 GCF_000006295.1 Pediculus humanus corporis
ATAGATCGATCTATCGATTGATCGAGTTGGAAAAAAAATCGTGTTAGGAAATGGAGAATTTTATTTACGAATGAACGAATTTTAAAAAAAAATTATTTAAAATTAATTTTTTTTTACGCGGAAATAAAAAAAAATAAAAACAAACAAACAAACGGGAAAAAAAATTTCCGCGTAATTTTATACGTTTGTCAGAGGTGGGGGGTGTTGGGGGGTGGGGATGCGGTTGATTACGTAAAGGATATCCGACCATTCGAAATGATTTTCACAAAAAAAAAAATTTTTTTGTTAGTTATTAAAGGCAAATTTTTTAACACAAACTCACACCCTCCCCATACCGGTAAATCGTTTGTTCGTTTGTTTGTTTGTCAACAAAATAACGCGCACGCACACACACTATTTAATGCATTCAATGATTGATGTTAGTTTTGAATGAGTTAGAAGAAGAGAAAAAAATTTTTTTTTAAACAATAAAATTTTAATGCATTATTCATGTTTTTAACTAAAACTAAACTTTTTTTTAAAAAAAAAAAAAAAAAAAAAAAACGCAGTTTTTCTTGTTTGCCCAGTTTTTCTCTCTCTCTCTCTTTCTCTACCCCCTCCCCATCCCCTCTCTTTTGCTCCCCAAAAAAAAAATTTTACTTCATAACTTTTAGAAATAATATTTAATAAATTTTTTTTTTTTCATTTTTTTATGAAAGTGATTAAAGAAAACGCGAACGTTTTGAAACTTTTTTCATTTTTTGTTTTTTTTTTTTTTTATAATGTTAAATAATATACTCTATTTATATATTTTCCAAAATTGTTTTATGTTTACCAAAATAATAATAATAATAATTTTTTTTTGGCAACAGGTTTTTTTTTTTCTTCATATCTCGACTTAATTTTTTTTTTTTTTTTTTTATAATAAAAAAAAATTCAATGAAAGCTTTTTTGGCCTATTTAGTTTATTGGATTTTTTTTTTTTTTATTCTTATCTAAATGGATTTTGTCGGAGGGGCTTCCAGAAATGAGTTCCTTTCTTCCCCACCCCTACCCCCTCTACTTCCTCCTCCCCGTCTTTTATTTTTTTTTATTCATTTATTGATGAGTAAATGGATTTTGAATGGGAAATTTTTTTTTTTTTTTTTTTATTTTTTATTTCATTTTTTACATTAAGGGTAAAAGTTAATAAATAAAAACAAAATGGCGGCCGCCGTCATCGTCATCGTCTTCGTGGTTTATTTAAATTTAAAAAAAAAATCTTAATGAGTGACATAAAATAAAATTTTAGGAGAAATTTTCTAGAAAAAAAAAAAAAAATTTCGATCGTTTTAGTTTTTTACTTTTTTTTTTATTTTCCAGTTTCGATTGAAATCAATCATAAAAAAACGTTTTTGTTTTTTTTGTTATGATTCGATATTTGATATCCGGTGTCGTGGTTTTAAAAATTTCATAACGAAAAGTGAATTAAACCGAATAAAAAGTGACGGAAGAAAAGTAAAAAAAAAAAAGGAAAAACTTGTTTTTTAAAATTATTTCTCCACCCTTTTACGATATGAAAAAAAAAAAAAAATTCGTCGGTTGTTATAAAACATAACAAACGAACAAACAAACAAACAAACAAACGAAAAGAACAAAACAATTTTTTTTTTTTTTTTGTTAAAAAAGGAATAATTTATTGTCGGTGAAAAATAAAAAAAAAATTTAAACTCCTCCTCTTCCTTCTCTTCTTCTTCTTCTCTTATTTTATTAATAAATTTTATTTATTTATTTATTTATTTACTCTATGGTTTTTTTTGTTTACTTTTTAAACGCGAAACGAAAATTTTTTTTGGATTGGGGAGGAAGGGGAGGATGGGGGGCGGGAAAAAAGGAAATTATTAAAATTAAAAAATGATTTTCCGTTTTTTTTTGTTTAATTAAAACTATTAATTATTTTATGAAAAAAATTATTATTATTATTATTATGGGGGGATTCATTTTGAATTTGTTATTTTTATTATGTTACTATGAATTGGTTTTATCGTCTGCTGGGTTGAAGTTTTTTTTTTTATGTTTGTTATTCTTTTCTAACAGGATGAATTTGCGGTTTTGAAAATTTTTTTTGTTTTGTGTTCCTTTTTTTTTTTTTTTTAAGAAT
>NW_002987340.1:40776-42365 GCF_000006295.1 Pediculus humanus corporis
TTTTTATAACATAAAAAAAAATTTTTTGATTTATAAAGAAAAAATTATTATTATTATTATTATTAATTCTTTTTTATTAAAGGCAGATTTGGCATTTTTGAAAAAATAGAAATAAAACGATAAAAAAAAAAACGTCAATCATTTGAAAGTAAAGTAATTTCATTATACGTAAACTAAACGTGAAATTAATAAAAAAACCGCTTTTCAGCATTTTTCCTTTCTATCTCTCTCCCACTCTTTTTTTCTTCATCCCTTTCGTTTCTCTTACCCCCTTTCAACCCCTCGTTTCTGCACAAAAGCATTCATTAAGAATATTATAACGCGAGGGTAGGAAGGAAAAAAAAAACAAAAATATATTTTTGGTTGCCAAAAACAATTTTTTTTTTTTTTGCCAAAACAATTGACGAGTGAATAAACGAATTAAACAAACAACAAACAAACAAACGACAAACAAATAATCATTTAAACAATTTTTTTTCAAACCGAATCGCAATACAAATTTTTTTTTTTTTTACGAATTGGAAAAGTTATGAAAAACCCAAGAAAAAAAAATTTTCCTTGTGATAAATCATAACAATAATATATTATTATTATTATTTATGGTTTTGACAGGAAACATTTTGTTTGTAAACATTGCCACGTGATGATGATAATAATAATAGCAGATTGAAACCGATAAGAAAACAAAGTACGATTGGCGTGGAAAATAAAAATTATTAAAACCGGAAACGGCTCTCATCACAATCGAACAAAGCAAGCAAATAAGTTTATTTTTAAAATTTGACAAAATGACCGTAGCGGAAACAATCGATTTATTTAACTTCCGGTTGTTCGATATTTTCCAAAACATTAATATTTAGGCATGAAAAAATGGATGCGGATAAAATGAATGTGGAATGAAGGAGAATAGGAATGGTACAAACATATTCCAACCGAAACGGAAACGTATCCCAGTAATACCAACCTAACATTACTTTAAAAGAGAGAAACCGGAAACGATTACGGTGATCCCGATCGGAACTTTGGGGGGTCATTTAGCCCACGTTCTTTACTATTCATTAGAGAAAAGAATCGAGTAAAGATGATTCTGGAAAACTTTGACAAATATATGAAACTTGTAGTGATTAAAATTATTAATAATAATAATAATAATAATAATAAAATGTAAAAGAATACACCGTTGCAAAACCAGATTTTTAAATAGATAGTTAATAATAATAAAAAAAATTAATTTTAGTTTTTTTTTTTTTTTTTTTTTTTTACCTAATAATTTAAATTTGGAAAATATTTATTCGTCGTTATGTTGTGTTATGTTGCATTGGGTTGTGTTTGTTCGTTTTGTTGGCAAGAAGAATTACGAACGTTTAAAAAAAATTATTCAAAATGTCGCAGCAGGTTAACGAAATCGTTTTTTTTTAGAAATATACGAACTGAAAAAAAAAAAAAAATTAAAATTATATTTTTTTTTATGCGGTGGAGTTAATGTTGCGCATATATACGAGAAACAACAACAACAACAAACTTGTGGGTTCAATTAAGCCAAGAAAAATGGACATAATTTACCCAAACTCATTTGTAAAGAAAAAAAA
>NW_002987340.1:42560-44134 GCF_000006295.1 Pediculus humanus corporis
TTTTTTTTTTTTAAGTGAAAGTTAAACCTTAATTAAAAAAAAAAATTTTTTTAGTTTTTTTTTTTAATTCTGGAATTCTGGAATCTCTGGAATCCCTGGAATAAAAAAAAAGAAAATTATGAATAAATTATAAGTTAAAATAAATTATTCAAAAATTAATACGTTAAAGTTTTTTTTTTTTTTTTTTTTTAATCATAATTTAGACGCGTTTCGAATGTTATTTTAAATTTTTTTTTTCTTCTTTTTCTTTCTAGAAATTTCTTCCATATCTTTCTCTCTCTTTCTCTCTCTCTCTCTCTCTCTCTCTCTCGTTTCTTTCTTTTTTTATTATCATTTCTCATTATTTATTCAAACATATTTTTCCTTATATTTACGATATCACATATACTAGTCTAACATTTTGTAAATGCGTATATTTTTTTTTCTTCTGCTTTTTATTGCAACGTTTATTCTTTTATAAATTGTTGTTGTTGTTTGTTGTTTTATTGCTTCAATTAGATTCCAGCTTGTTTTTTTTTTATTTTCCAGGTGTTTTTTCTTAATAATAGTATCATTATTATTTTAATAACAATTAACTATTGTTTTTTTTTCAGATAAAAAAAGTTGCGTACAAGCGTTAATTAAATAATTTTTGGAAAACAGCCATCGTTTCCCCCCCCACTCCCCTCCCTTCCCTTCTCTTCCTTCTTCCCACATCCGGATTTAACCGGATATAGAAGAATTCATTGACCGAATCAATCAACGTTCATTATATATGTATCTACTAGTCTAACTCGGCAACCGATCAACATCGAATTCAAACAACCAACGTCACGAATTGTTATCACTTTTTTTCACACACACACACACACACACACAGTTTTATCATTCATGTAAATAAATAAATAAATAATAATAATAATAATAATACAAATTAGAAGAATTCGTGTACAAAAAAAAAGTTAGAAAAAAAAATTTATTTATTATTGATTTATGTAATCGTAGGAGCTTTTACTGGAAAAAGTTAGCTCATTAGAACTAATTAATTTAAGAATGGAGTGTGTTCTTTTTGTTCTTTTTTTTATATATATAAAACAAAAGAACCTTTATTATTATTATTTTTCATCTTAAGCTTTTTAGGTGGAAGGAAGGAAGGTTTGTCAGAGAAAAAAAAAAAAAAAACAAAGCAATCAAAATTAACTCGCCACCATGTTTTTATTTTTAAACTTATTGTAAATATTTGTAGTTAAACAAACAAACAAATGAAATACGCATAGAATTTCATTATCATTATCATCATTATTATTATTATTATAAAAAAAATATATAGGAAAATTACGTTAAAAAACGAATTGAACACTCCAGTTTTATAATCAAATCAAAGTTTGATCGTATATATATATTTATATAAATTATATCAATATTATTATTATTATTATTACACGCAATATATTTATATTATATTATATATAAACATAATATTATTATCATTATTATTATTATTTTTCCAAATAAATATATTAAATAAAACCTTATTTAATATTTTTCGTTTGAACCCTACGGTCAAAAAGAGGAGGAAAAAATTTCCAAAAATT
>NW_002987340.1:44354-61126 GCF_000006295.1 Pediculus humanus corporis
TAAATTAGGCCGTTTTTAAAATCGCCCTTAATGCGTAGGAGGAGGAGGAGGAGAAGGAGGATTAAAAAAAAATCTTCTGCTAATTTTTTTTTTTTTTTTTAAACTAATCTTAACGTATATATTTATATTTTTGAAAAGTTAATCTTAAATTTTATTTACGTCCACCACCGGCCCCCCCCTCCTACCCCCACCCCGTTTACACATTTCCATAAAGCCCTTTTTTTTCCTTGCCACGATTAAATTTATTATTATTATTATTATTATCATCATTATTAATATTAATTAGAAAGTTAGGAGTAAAAAAAAAAAAAAAAGAAAATTTTTTTTCAGATTGAAATTTAAATGACAATAATAAACAAATTGAAACACGTGGTGAGTGACGTCACGCAGAAAATAAAAAATAAATAAAAGGAGTAAAAATTCAAAGGAAGAAAAGCGTGACGTGGTCATTAATTTAATTAATAAGAAAATGGAAAAAAAAAGAATTTTTTCATTTTCGTTGGTATGCAAAAAAAAAAAAAAAATGATTTCCGGTAATTAATTAACCGCTTAACGGTTTTGAACGCGTAAAAAATTATTATTATTATTATTATTATTATTATTATTATTATTATTATTATTATTATTATTATTATGTTGACGCGAAAAAAAAGGAAAATTTTTGTCGAAAATTTATAATGAGGAAACCTTAAAAATTTCATTGAAAATAATATTTTTTTATAAAAAAAAAAGAAAAGAAACCTTAAAAGTTTTTAAATTTTTACGAAGGGAAGAAAGAGAGAGAGAGAGAGAGAGAGAGAGTGAGTGAGTGAAAGGGGAGGGGGAGAGAAAGAGAGAGATGGAAAAAAAAAAAGTTGAAGGATAATTCATAAAGAACAATTTTGTCATTTTTTGCCAAATACATTTCCTTCATTTGTCAGGATTTTTCTTTTGTTTGTTATCAAGTTTTTATTCTTTTGTTCCAAAAATAAAAGTCGATTCAATTGAGTTTATCCTTTTCAATATAAAACATAAATCACTTTTCTTTCCTTTTTCTTCTTTCCTTTTTTTCCTTTTTGTATAATATCTAAACCACGAATTTCCACTTTTATGATCCTTTTGTAAAAAAAAAAAAAAATATATATATAAAAATTTTTCTCTTTCCTCGATCGAATAAATTTTTATTATTATTATTATCAAGGTTTAAAAAAAAAAATTTAAATTAATAATAATAATAATAATAATAAATAATCGGCGTTGTGTCGTGTCGTAGAACGAAAGCGAGATAGCGTGTGTGTGTGTGTACCTTCTGAATTAGGTACGAACTTCCAAGAACAAAGAAATGCCACCTTTTACCTGAGAATTTTTAAACTCCGACACTTGATATCCTACTTAAGTTTGTTCTTGTTCCTGAAAAAGGTAATAAGAGCCCCCCCCTCTCTTTCGTACCTGTAATAAACCGTGAGATCGTTGCCCACCGATTCGGTGAGTGTCCTTTAATAATAATAATAATAATAATATATCACGAGATTAAAATTGAAAATTTTTTTTTTTTTTCTTCCGATCGATAATTATTTAAACTCCGCACTCCGTTTAATAAAACGATTATTATTATTATTATTATTATCATCGTGAGAATTAAATAAAATAATAATAATAATAATCATATCTGAGAGAAAAATAGGATTAAGTTTTTTTAAAAAAAAAACAATTAGAGCATAACACAAACACAAAAAAAAAAAAAAAACATAAAACGCAAAGTACAAAAACAAATAAAAGGAAAAAAGTAATAATAATAATAATAATAATAAACAAGACAAATAAGTTGCGTGAATGTAAGCGAAAGCTTTTCAAAAAAAAATAAACGGAAAGAGTAAAAAGCAACAACAACAACAACAACGAAAAACATAAACAGAGAGAGAGAAAGAGAGAAAGAGATTTAAAAACACCGACGAAAAAAAACAAATTTAACAATAAATCTCGTAGAAAAATAAAACGTGGATGTAGAAAAATAAACGTGGAAGTAGGAGAAAAAAAAAAAAAGAAAAAAAAGTCGAAAGCAATTTAAAACGGAAACAATTGAAAGAAACGAAAAATTATGACAAACCGGAAATTATGCGTACGCGTCAGTCACCATTTGCAAAAAAAAAAAAAACTTGATGACTTCCGCTTCCGTTTTTATTGAAAAAAATAATTTCATATGATTTATTATTATTATTATTATTATTATTATATTCTTCATCTAACTTTATCTATTTAAAAAAAAAAAAAAAAAAAAAAAAAACCAATATGAAAAAAAAAAACATATTTTTTTTTGAAAAGTTAAATTGTTTAAGTTTTTACGTCGATGATAATAATAATAATGATGATGATGATGTCTTACATCTGTGACGAAAAATCAATTTGATAATAATAATAATAAAAAACAACCGGAAATGGTTTTTGTCAGTTTTTTTTTTTAAAGTTATCGACAAAATAAAAAAACTTTTTTTTGTTATAACTAAAAAAAATCTTATTAAAATGATAATAATAATAATGATAAACTTTCTTATCACTCTGACATCGCTTTAAATTTTGATAAAAAGGAGGAGGTGAATGGGGGAGGGGAGGAGAAGGGGAGAGAGAGAGAGAAAGAAAGGAGAGATTTAAATACCGGGTATGCCTACGATATAACGAAGCAGGTGTCACCTAAATATATCAGATCAATTATATATATTAGAAATATCGGAGGGGGGAGGGGGGGAAAGATGGCGTCGAATAAAATAAAAGTTAATAAATTTGATAATAATTGGTCTCTAATCAACGTAGAAATTTTTTTTTTTTTTGATTTAAGGCCCAGGTGTTCAATAAATAATAATTTTTTTTTTCCAGGCTCGTTTGTTTCATTTTTACGGAATGAATTCGTTATTACTCTCTCTCTTTCCTTCTCTCTCTCTCTCTCTCTCTGTTTTAAAACGATGATGATGATGATGATAATAATAATTATTATTAATATCGTTAAATAAATTTAATTAATACGTAATTTCGAATACGAAACAGATTAGGAACAGTTTTAAGATTTTCGTTTGATTGTCGTCGTGTTCGTCGTCGTTTGTTTTTGTTGTTGTTGTTTTGATTGTTCCAGTTAGTTAAGACTAAAGCGAACGGCTAAAATTTATGGATTAAATAAAAAAAAGGAGCAAAAGGTCAAAAACCTTTCGGATTCCTTTTACTCATTTATACGAACGGAATTCAATCTTATATGTATGTGATCCCTTATTTTCCTTCTTCTTCTTCTTCCACGCAAAATTAATTCTTATAATTTATTATTATTATTATTATCATCATTATTATTATCATTATTATTTCATATATATATAAATCGTCGTGGTGTGCCACGTACACGAAAAAGAAATTCATTAGAAATAATAAAAAAACTGTAAAATCATTTTTTATATATAAAATTTTTTTTTTTTGAATTATTACCGTTTGTTTCCTTTTTTTTTCCTTGGCTAACGAGAAAAGGACAAAGGAAAAAAAAGGAAAAAAGGAAAAAAACACTGGCTGTGAGAAACTTTTAGTTTTACACGGTTCATTTCATTTTAACTTTTTTTTTTCCCCCTCCTTTCCATTTTTTCTTTTTACTGGAGAAAAAAAAAACGTTTAATCTTGTAGAATTTCGTACACGAGCAAACACACAGTCCCCCGCCCCCCATCCTCCCACTCCCCACAACCCCTTGAAGATTTATATAAAAAAAAATTGTTTTATACCCGTTACGTATATAAATAATAATAATAATAATAATAAAATTACGTAACAACCGACGTTTCATTATCATTAATATTTACACGGAGGAAAAAAAATCGGAAAAACTAAACTTCTTACCGAAAGCTCATTATATCATTTAAATCTTATTATTATCATCATCATTATCATTATCATTATTATCATTATTATCTTGTTTTTAAACCCAATTAGTTTAAAAAAAAATATTTCCCCTGGGTAATTTAAAAAACGACTCGGTTATTTTATATATTTTATTTACATTTTACATTTTGTTTACTTTTACATTCTTTTACATTAAAAAAAGGATTGATTGATTGATTGATTGAATGAATGAATTGTTTTTAAATATCTTTTATGACTCTACCTCTTCGAACAGTCATAACGCGACACGTATTATTAAATTTTTTTGCCCATAACTCGATCTATTAACGATTACGATAATTTCGTGGGGGGGGTTAGAGAACGGGAACGGGGAGTAGGAGGGGAGGGGAAGGAGGAAATTTAATAACGTGGCTGTGACGGATATTCGTAGAAAAGGGCGCCAATATAAAAAAAAATATTTTAAAGGTAAGGTCAAAAAGAAAATGTCCTTTGGGGATTTTTTTAAAAAGTTTTTTATGTTTTTTATTTTGCGGCCATTTTGCATATTTTAAAACTAAAATTTTACAACAAAATTTAAAAAAAAAAAATTGATTTTATGTAAAACGTAGAAAAAAAAAACAAACAAACAAACATACAAATAAACTCTTTGCGATTGTAGATTTTTTTTAACGATTTCGATTTGTTTGTTTTTGTTTATTAAAAATCAAAATGGAGGATTAAAAAAAAAAAAAGTGGTTGATGGTGTTAAATGAAAAATAAAAAACAGTTAATTATTTATACAGGTAGGTAGATAGATAGATAAATAGATAAATGAGCTAAAAAAAAAAAGAAAAAATGGCGTTAGTAGTAATTAACATAATTAAGAATTTGTTGGTTTGTTGTTTGTTGTTATCATCGCTGGCGCCGTTTAAAAAAAAATTTAACTTATTGAGAATTTGTTTGAAATTTTTTTTTTTTCATTTTTAATTGAATGAATTTCGAATGAAACAATTAAGTAATTAAAAGAGAATCAAATTAAAAAGAGAAAAAAAAAACGTGGCAGAAGAATTAAAAAAAAAAAAAAAAAACAAAAATTTATTCAAAATGAATGACAATAAAATTTAATTAGTTTTAAATTTATTTCCGGTAATTTTAACAAAATATTTACCGGTTGTTTATCATTTCGATAAGATATTTAACCGATTGTTTGTGCCACGATAAAATTCGTTAAAATAACCGGAAATAGAAAAAAAATTTAAAAAAAAAAATCCGATTAATTTTGATTTTCGACCACCGGAAATTATTAACTTACGATGGAAAAAAATTTGAAGGACCCGTTGGTTGTCAGTCGTTGTTTGTTGGTTGTTGTTGTTGGTTGTTGGTTGTTGCTTTCTTTAGTAATTTATATAAGAGAAATGACAGAGACCACCCACAAGAGTCGTATTCGAATAAAAAAAAAATAAAACAAGGTATGGTATGACCATTCGATCCAGCTACAAAGTTGTTATATTATTCAGGTTATGTCTTATTTATATTATTAAAATATGAGATTAATATAAATCGTTTTTTATTTTTTTGTTTGTTTGTTTGTTTGTTTGTCGGTGGGTTCTCGGTCGGTATTAACACAAAGAACAAACAAAAAAAAAAAAAATATTATCGGTCGTTATTTTTTTGGTTAAGTAGCCCTACATACGCTCGCTCGCTCTCTCGCATACGCTTTCACGTGGGGGGGGGCAGGTCCTGATTTCAAATTTTTTTATTATTTTTTTTTGTGTCGATTAATGGAAAGCTGTTGTGCTGTTGGAAAGGAAACGGAAAAAGGGAATTTTCTTTAAATATTTTTTTTTACAATTTTTCCTCACGTTTGTTAACGTGACGTTTTTATGCTGACGTTTTTGGGGGAAAAGAAAATTTTACGTAGGGAAAGCTGTTAGTTATATGCCCTAAAGTAAAAATGGCAGGTATGAGAGGTTGATGATAATGATGATGATGATGAAGAGGAAACCCATGCATGACAAAAACGTTTTGTATTTAAATGGCTAAATATCAATGAAAGCACGTAACATTTATTATGATTTTCCCTCAATTTTCCTACTACGACGACCTTTTAACAATATATTATTATTATTATTATCGTGTTGTGTGTTTCTTTTTTTTTTTTTGATGACTATTGAAAACGATTTATAATAACGACACACCGTAATAAAATCCAAAAAAATTATTTTTAGGGGGGAAAAAAAAAAGTGGAAAAAAATTCAAAATCGTATAAGAATGATGTTATTTTCCTCGTGAATAATAATAATAATAATGTTAAAAAAGTATTTAAAGTTACATTACGTGGCAACAGGTGGTATATTTATGTTCTGACGAAAATTTTTTACCACCAGTTTTTCGAAAATTTTTAGAAATTTTTCGACAAAAAAGAAAGAAAGAAAAAATTATTATTTTATTTAAATTGCCAAAAAAAAAGTGACGAACGCTTAAACAGTACAGTAATTTTTTTCTGCATCACCACGCGCTCTATTATCAGTTAAAAGAAATAATAAAAAGTTTTTTAAATTTGACGTTAGATGTCTATAGTGTCGCTAATGTTTATATTTTGACTTATAGCCAAAAAAAAAAGTGTCGAATTATAAATATATAAATATACTTTTTTTCTGCATCACCGCGCGCTCTATTATCAGTTGAAAGAATTAATAATAAATTTTTTAAATTTGACGTTAGATGTCTATAGTGTCGCATTGTTTATTTTTTGACTTATAACCAAAACTTGTTGATTTATAAATATATAAATATACTTTTTTTCTGCATTACCGCGCGCTCTATTATCAGTTGAAAGAATTAATAATAAATTTGTTAAATTTGACGTTAGATGTCTATAGTGTCGCATTGTTTATGTTTTGACTTATAACCAAAACTTGTTGATTTATAAATATATAAATATATTTTTTTTTGGTGATAAAAATTAATATTTAGTGATAATATTGTGATAATAATGATAATTAATAAGTGTTGTACTTAGTTTTTTTCGATATTCATAAGTAAGTAAAATATATGTCATGTTTTTTACTTAATTATATATGTTGTTTTGTTTTCATTTTAAACGTCTACCACGTTTCTCATTTTTGGCATTAATTTACAAAAAAAAAAATTTAATTTAAAAAAAGATAATTGACGTTTTATTAATGACTCTATTCTCATTAATTAGCATCATTATTATTAATTACTTATTAAAACATGTACTCGATTTCGTCATTACATAAAACTTTAAAATAAAATAAGTGAAAATTGGTTATAGTTTTGTGGGAGAAAAAAATAAAAAACAAAACAAATTTTAAATACTAAAATCATTCTAAAAAAATTTATTATTATTATTTAAATTACAAAAAAAAACAATAAAAAATTATAAAAACAAAATTTTAATAAAAAAAAAAAAATTATTAATACTAATCGTATACCATTTAATAAATACTAAAACATTTTGAATAATAGAAAAAAAAATTTTTTAATAATAATTTCTTATCACAGCCGGATTAAAAAAAAAAATTATTTGTGATGATATTGAAAAAGGAAAGAGGGAGAGAGAGAGGGAAGATGGTGGAAGGATTGAAGGGAAAAAAAATATTTTATGTTTAAATAAAAAGAACAGGTAGGATATCCTAAGCAGGATGTGGTGGTGTATTCTTATAATTCATCGAAAGTTGGGTATAAAGGATGTTTTAAGGGTGGGGATTCTGGGATTGTTAGGTTTGTTAGGGATAAATCTTCAACTTGGATGATTTGGAGAACCTGAGGTAGCCAGGATGAGTCCAAAAAGGGGAAAAATTGGCCCAAAAGTCATCGAGTTGAGAGTTCAGATCTCCCAAAAAGTGGGAGTTCAATTTCAACTCGTTTAAACAAGAGTAGACTTGTACTTACATGAGGGGATAAGTGACCAAGCACCTTTTTGAGGCATTGGGGATGGGGTGAATCTGGGTACTTGATCCAAAATAGGGAAATGTGGAGTTGTGATGTGAAAGAAAGACAGATGATAGGGAGGTTAATGGGATTTGTGAGCCCTGACCTCTCTCTCTGTCTTTTTCAAAACTCACAGAGCCTGTGGAAGAGGCATGAAGGATGGTAGCAGATCAGGGCTGTCTCTCGAAGGGCAAAAAGGGGAAGTACCTGATGGATCTCTTATGGTTCTGGCTAAGGTGGGGTTTGAGGTTGAAATGCAGGTTAAAACTCTCATGAATGCCTCTCCCTCTAGGGAAGACAGGAGTTTTAGTTGGGTAGTGATTTGGGCTAAATCCCCTCACACTCTCCCTGCTACTGAATGGGGAGGTTAATACACAATGCATTTCTCCTGAGTTAAAAAAAAAAAATTAACGTTCGTAGTATGATTTAACATAAAAAAAAATTACAAATAATAAAAAACACATCAACATTATAATAAATTTCTTAATGTTTTAGTATTTACGATTAGAATTATACACAAATATCACTTAAAATACAATTTTACATTTTTATGAAAACAAAAAAAAGGAAAAAAACCCTCATTTATTATTAATCTAAACATTAATCACAAAATCTAAAATAAAAAAATAATATTATATATATATAAAATTACGTTTCTTTTTATTTTTATTATAGAATCAAAAACTGAAGAAATTTTTTACACACACACACAAGATTGTGGGGTAAGTTTTACGTAATTTTTTTTTTTTAAATTAACAAAAAAATTTTAAAATGATATTAATTATCATTTTAAATTTACATCAAAGCAAACAAAAAAAAATTTTTTTTTATTACATAAATAATATTACCGTAATAATTAATATATTTTCTAAGACTGATTCGACATAAAAAAAATATTTCAAGTTTGTGTAAAATTTTACATTTTTTAATACATTAAATAATTTTTTTTTTTTTTGGACGTTTTTTCTTTTTTGTTTTTATTATTATTATTATTATTAATGACGTCATATTCAACGGTTACGTGAAATGGCAGGATAATTACTCTTTTCATTTATTTATAATTATTATTATTATGTTTTAATAACTTACGAACGATCGATATTTCATTAAATAAAATTAATAAATTGACGACATTTTTTTTAAAAAATATACATAACTAACAGTTTAAAAAAATAAATAAATAACATTAATAAATCACAGTAAATAATAATTTTATTAAGATAAAAAAAAAAATAATAAATAAATAATAAAATGAATCGGTAACAAAAAAAAAAAATATTTTTTGTTTGTTTTTTTGTTTTGTTTTTGTAAAAAAAAAGCAGAAGAAAAAAAAATGTTTTATGTTTCGCGTCCAGAGAAAAAACACGTTTTCATTTATCGTAATCCCTTCTCCTTATGACGGCAAAGTGTGTCATTTGAAATGAATTACTGGATTTGTTTCCACGTTCCAGAGTTCCAGTCATGCTGTATCCCATATTAAAATCCGCCGTACTCACGTTCGATGTTAAGTAAAGCTGTCGAAAAAAAAAATTTTTTATTTTTAATTAAATCGTCATCGTCATCATTATTATTATTATTATTATCATTTAAAATTTGATGATTCGAAATATTCTAAATTTTCAAACGGAAAAAAAAGAGAAGAAAATTCTAGAATTTTAAATATATATATATATATAATAAATAATAATTAAATACAAATTAAGTTTTTAAATCGAAAAGATAAAAAAAACGGGGGAGGGGGATAAGGGAAGGAGAAGGGGGAAAGAAGAAAAAGAGATAGGGTGGGGGAAACTTTTTAAAAATTTCGTTTCAAAACTTTTTTCTTTTTTTTTTTTTTAATATAAAAATTAAAATAAAATAAAAAAAAAGTTTCGAAACTTTTTTTTTTTTTTTAAATCATTAAAAATAAATTTAAAAAAAAAAAAAAATTAATTCTTCACTCTTTCTCTCTCTCTTTTTCTCTTTTATTAATCAATAAATAATTAATATATTTTTTTAAAAAATGAAATGCCAAGTATTTCCGGTTTTTTTTTTTTCCTTTCATGACGCCATATTTAAAATCGTGGAAAATTTGAATTTTTTTTGTTTTTTTTTTTGGTAAATCATATTAAAAACTTGTTTTAAAAAAAAATTATTTTGTTTTATTCAAACGTGTTATTTATTGTAAAAGTTTTTTTTTTTTTTTTTTTTTTTTTTTTACGAGCGTCATGTTGGCAGCCATGTTTTTATTTTTTTGAACATCAAAAATTATTATTATTTAAAAGTAAGAAAAAATCTTAAAAAGAAAGTAAATAAATTAAATAGTAATCAAATGGAAAAAGAAAACTCAAACCATTTTCATTTTTTTTTTTTTATCCCGGAAGTAAAAGAAAAACGGAAACGCGGTCGCGGGAAGTAAGAAATATGGCGGATGAGTAGTAGGAGGAGGTGGTGGAGGGAGAGGGAGGTTTATCTCGTGCTTTTTAAATATTTTAAGAATATAAAATCCTTAATTTTCTACCGTTTTTTTTTTTTTTTTTAATAATAAAAATTTTACATTTAAATTTTAGGATTAAAACAAAAAACGAAAAAAAATTTTTTTTTCCCTTCCAGATTTTTGTGTTTTATTTATTTATTTTTTATAAATTTAAATTTAAATGTTTTTTACGTGTGACGTAATTTTATTAGCAAATGAAACCGAGGGGGAAGGGGAGAGGGGAGGGGGAAAGTCTACGACGGAAATGATAGTTTTACCGCGAGAAAAAAAAAAGTGGAAAATTTATTCACCAAAACACAAAACACAAAAAAAAAAAAAAAGTTGAAAATTTGTCACCGTTAACGTCGTAAATAAAATTGGTTTTAGTTTTAAATTTTTCTTAACTTAAAAAATTACCATTTATCCGTTATAAATTTTAAATTTTTAACCGTTTTCGTGTCGTCATCGTCGTCGTCGTCGTCTGCTTTTAACACTAATTTTCCTAATGAATAAAAATATATTTAAAGATCCCCTACGCGTGTGTGTGTGTGTTAAACTATTATTTTTTAACCAAATCGAAATACATTTTCCCCCCTTAATATTATTATTATTATTATTATTATTTTAAGTGTTTTACCAACATTGTAATAATAAAAAACAAAAAAAAAACCCGCGAATTTTAAATTTTTTATATTATAAATTTCGAATTTTTAAAGGTAAAACAAAGACCGCCGCGCGTTCTTTAAGAAAGGTTTTCCGAAGAAAATGATTTTCTTTTGCTTTTTCGTTTTTAATTTCCTTTTTATATTATTCCGCATCCTTTTTTTCTTTTTCTTAAGGAATTAAACCTTTTTTTAATCGAAAAAAAAAATTTTTTTTTTCTTTTTCCTTTTTTAATTTTTACAGGGACCATTAATCTTCATTTTATTTGTTAACCTTTTTTTTTTTTTTTTTTTTTCTTTCCACCGAAGTCCATTTTATTTTTTTTTTCCGTTTTTCTTTTTCATTTTTCTTTTATTATTATCCACCATTAAACACGACAAGGCTACTTGTCGGAGTTTTTAAGTATTTATCCGAGGTTTCTACCCGATTCCTTAGGGACAAATACTCGAATTTCGGTGGTGCCACTTATTATAAGATAGCACCACATCAATTCTTGAAGGTCTTCCTGAGTCCGTCTTTTTCGATGGGAACGATTTGTCTCCTGAACTGGGCTCCGGTGACTAACATCTTTGGAGTGGCCAGGGTCAGAAGCAGTGAAATTCACGTTCTCGTCGAGCTGCCTCAGGTCGACAGTAGAACAAGATTTGTTTTTTGGTTCTTACTTTGTCTTGTTCTCATTTTTTTTTTTGCTCTTTTAAGCCAACAGCACGTGGCGTTCTCAGACGGTCACCCATCCAAGTTTGCACCACGCCCGATGCTGCTTAACTTCGGTGATCGTACGGGAACCGGTGTGACCAGCACGCTATGGCCGTTGGCTTTATTATTATTATTATTATTATTATTATTATTATTATTTTCTTTCGAGTTGTTTAGATTTTTTTCCTTTGTTCGACCGTTGAAATTATTGATACGAAAAAAAAAAAAGAAAAAAAAAATTTATTTTCTTTCAATCAATTTCATATCGTTTACCTCATCAAAGAGAGTAGGGGGAAAAAAAAAAATCGAAAAGTTTCTTTTTTTTGTGGGAGGGGGCGGGGGGCGGAAGCGGGGGTTTTATCTTCTCGTGCCGGATATTTGATGAATTTATTCATCCGTAGAATATTATTATTATTATTAATAAAAGCGGTTTAACCGACGTTTTAAATTGTATTTTTTTTGTTAAACCGCCATTACGAATTTTTTAGTTTTTTTTTTTTTCATCCCCCCAAAAAAAAAAATTATTCGTTTAAACCTTTTTTTCTAAATTTTTAATCCTTAATTATTAATAATATTTTAATCCTTTTTTAATTTCATTATTTATTTCTCTTAAATAATAATAATAATAATAAAGAAAAAAGGATTTAAAAAAACGTTTCTTAAAAAAGTTTTTGTAATTTTTTTTTTGTTTGTTTTTTTCCCCCTCTCATCTCCCCCCTCTTCTTCGTAGATCATTCAAGTTTTTTAATATCACGTGGGAGGCAGTTAAAATTTACATAACTTCTCTTAAACAAAATAATAATAATGATAATGATTTTTAAATAAAACAAAAAAAAAGAAAATATTTACCTTAAAATCAGGATCGACAGTCATTCTTTTAAATGACCCGACAATATATAGAGTACCCGTACCAGAATCAATCATTTTAGCTTTTGTCGTGTACCTGTAAAATAAAATTTAATTTTTTTTTAATAAAAAAAATGGAAAAAAATTCAAAAATGTCGTCGTTGAAAAAAAAAAAAAAGATTAAAAACTTTTTTTTTTTTTTTAAAAAAAAAGAAAATCACGTTTTGACAAAAGGAGTCGATTTTCTTTTTAAATCGTAAAGAAAGAAAGAAAGGCAGGAAGGAAAGAAGGAAAAAGAAAGTAAAAGAAAAAGAGGGGGAAAAAAAATTTTTTTTTCTTTTTCTTTTTATTTCTAGAAATCTTTTATTGGAACTTTGTCTTCTTCTTGTTTCCGTCTTTAGAGAATCCAATATTGAAAAAGACGAGAAAGAGAGAGAGAGAGTTAAGAAAACGTTTATTATTATTATTATTATTATTAGTACTGGAGAAAAGTAGTGTGATGAAATAAATAAATATCGTAGTAGTTTTCTCTATCAAAACACAAATTAATGTCTTAATCTTGTAATTTTTCCATCAGCAGCTCCCTTTTCCTCTTCCTCCTTTTTCTCCTCTTTCTTTTTAACTCCTTTTTAAAACCTTTTAGAATTTTTTTTTTTTACCTTTTTTGTGGATTTTTCTTTTGGAATTAAAAAAAAAAATTTTTGTTTTAGAGCTCTCCTTTTGGAGAAAAATAAAAAAAAAAACCTTAAATGAATTATTAATTAAAAAAAAAAAGTGGATGAAAAATGTTTGGAAAATTAAGGATGAGGAGGAAGGTGAGGGAGGGGGAAAAACCGAACCGTAACGTTTTTTTTTTCTTTTCCTCCCGGAGAAGAAAACATTTTTTTTTTTCCCATCGATCTATTAATAATAATAATAATAAGAGTAATAATAAAATAATTCTTTTAGTTTAAAGCGACCGCAAATCCTTATTTTCCGTTGGATATTCGGGGTGGGAAAACCGGGGGAAATGGGGGGGTGGGAAAAGGAAAGAGAATAAAATTATCAAAATGGTTTTCAATTTTACATTTTCAATATATACGTATTTGTTATTCAAAGGAAAATTTCATTTCTCGTTAGACTAATCAATTAATTATCGATTGATTGAAAAGTTAAAATCTAACATCGTTCCTATGATAAAGATATTCAAATAATAATAATAATAATAATAATAATAATAATAATAATAATAATAATAATAATTAAGAGAACGTAATAAAACAATTTTTTTTTTTTTGTTTCATTGATTACGATCCCGTCGTATCAAAATATTGTCATTGATATCGATTTTGTGCCAAATTTTCCTATTATTATTTGGCTTAAATCCATATTTTCCATTTCTTGGCAAAGGAAAATAAGGCAAAGGAAAAAAATTTTTTTTTTTTCCCCTCAGGTTTCTTCCGAGAAATTTATTAAAAAAAAAAAAATAGGAAATTTCAATCGTTTATATTGTCCTTCACGATTTACGCACAAGTTTTGAAAAGGTAATAAGCCAAAACAAACAAATAAACAAACAAACAAACGGAAAAGTTTAATAATTACATAAACTCAAAAAAAAAAAATAAAAAACAAATAGGAAATACACACGCGAATAAAAAACGAAAACTTTTTTTTTTATCTTCTGCTTTTCTATACTTTTCCCAACCCGATAACGAGTATAAAAATTTATTTAATTATGTACTTATTTATTTAAAAAGTAAAATGGAGGAGTTTTTAAATAATACTAATAATAATAATAAATTACAAAAAAAAACGTGTATCAGGTGTTGTTTTTAATATTATTTATAAAAATATATATATAATTGAGCAATTAATGTTCAACACGCGAAAATGGTTTTCCTTTCTTTTCTTTTCTTTTCTTTTTTTATAAAATATATTTTCTTATGTAAATTAAGACAAAGGAAACTAAAGCTTTAAACCTATAAATAATATATATATATATATTTTTTTTTTTTTTTTAAATTACTCCTTAAGGTAATTTAATTAATTTTTTTTTTTTTCCTTTGACTAAACTCTAGTAATTTATTTTTTTTTTTTTTTAAATTTTTTTTTACTTATTTTTTAAGTTGTTGTTGTTTTATTTTTTCCCCGTCTGACATTAATTATAATAATGATGATGATGATGATGATGATGATGATAATATTTGATAATGTAATATTGTAACCGTTACCAGGGCAGCCAACTTATAATTATTATCCATTTTCGTTTTAATGTAACCTTTTTATTTTTATCGAAAGGAAATTATGGTTTCGGGGAATAAATTTTAATTATTATTATTATTATTATTTTTGCGTCATTTTAATTTTTTTTTTTTTTTATCATTTAATAAGTTTGTTTGTTTGTTTGTTTGTTTGTCTTCCCCTCCCCCTCCTATCCAGTTTCAGTCAATTATTAAATTAAAATAAACAAAAAAAAAAAGACGAACAAACACACGAAATTATTTTAAATTCTGAAAAAAAAATTTTCCGTTTTTTTTTTTTTTATTTGTTTTCCACGATGATAATGATAATAATAATAATTTGCGTTATTGATACGTTAAATGTTAAAGGATTATTATTATTATTATTATTATTAGAAGAAGAAGAATAAGATTTTCCATATCGAATTCAATATTACGCCTAATTTAATAAGATAATAAATTTTTCTTAGATTTGGCATTTTCATATTTTTCGTGTTTGTCGACAGATAGGCGCCCTCGGGAACTTTATTCAACTGTAAGGAAAATTTGTTTTTCTCTAACAATTTTCCTTTTTCTCATCTCATCGGTGGTGGAGTTTTTTTTTTTTTCCTTTTGCACCCGAATATTTCCCTCCCCGTTTTGAATTATTGCTTAGTTTTTTCCTCGTTTTTTTTTCTTTCCCTCCCTTTTACCCTCATTTCTGACACTGTTAAGAGAGAGAGAGAGAGAGAGAACCAGAGAGAAAGAAAGAGTATGGTAAAATTCATAGGGGAAAACTTATGTCAAATATAATAATAATATCTGTGGGAAAAAAAAGAAATTTTTTTTTTTAAATATAAATAAATTCCAGTAGGATCGTTATAATAATAATAATAATAATAATAATAATAATAATAATAATTATTATTATTATTATTATTATTATTATCACAGTAGTTTGTTATCAATAGAAAAAATTATCAAAAGTAAAAGTTTATTCGATTTTAAAATTAATAATTAAAGGAAAAGGAGCGTAAATTTTAAAGAAAAAAAAAAAAAAGAAAACGAAAACGACTATTATTATTGGCGAGATAATCCAGAAACCTCGAAAATGTATAAAGAAAGAGAAAGAGAGAGAGAGAGAGTGTGTGAGAGAGTGAGAGAGAGAGAGAGAGAAAATTAATGTTATCTTGACTTTTATAATTTAGTCTTAAGATAAATGAATTTTTCGGAAAATGAAGAAACATTTTCCTTTACTAACCAATTTTACTCTCCGAGACTTCAATTTCCAAAAAACTGGTAAATTTTAAATCAGTCTTACTTTTTTGAATTTACAACAACGGAGAGAGAAAGAAAGAGAGAGAGAGAGAGAAAGAGAGAAAGGGAGCGAGAGAGTGAGAAAAAAGTTTTTTTTTTTTTATAGCCGAATGTTTTTCCAGTTATTATTAAATTATTATTTTCCGACTTGATAACCTTTGTTTATTTTCTCCAAAAACTTTTTTTTAAATGTAAATGTAAACAAACAAACAAACAAAAAAAAAATTTGAATAACAAAAAAAAAAAAAAATTTTTTTCTCTCTGGAAAATTCCTTCCTAAAGAAATAAAAAAAAAAATAATTAAAAAATTTCGTTTTAAATGTAAATAAAATTTTTTTAAAAAATGGAAAAATGGAAAACGAGTATAAAAAAAAAAGAAAATGGAGGACAAACAATTCAAAACAATCCATTAAGAAAATTTTTTTTTTTTTATTTTTTTTTTTCTCCAGACTGGAATTGATTGTTTTCATTGTAAATAAATGAAAAAAGGAAAAAAAAACTTTTTAACGTATCAAAATTTAAATTAATGCACACTGGAAAAATAATAATAATAATAATAATAATAATAATAATAATAATAATAATAATAATAATTATCACCACGATAACGAATAAATTATTTATATAAAAAAAGAAAAAAAAAAAGAAATTAAATGTTTTAACGGTTTTGTTTATATAAATTTAAATTTAATTCTTGAACGTTCCAGAAAAACCGCCCCCGCTACCTCCTCTACCGTCCCCGACACCACCACCACCATCGCCGCCATGGAAATTTAAAACTTTTTTAAAAATAAATTTACATACTAAAAATATA
>NW_002987340.1:61600-65838 GCF_000006295.1 Pediculus humanus corporis
TCGTAAAAGTTAAATTTAATTTAAGTCGTTGATAATAAAATTAAATTTAGTAATTTTTAGGTTTTCTTTCTTTCTTTCTTTCTTCGCTTTACCTTTTGTTCTCCTTCCATGTCTTTTTTTTTTTTTTTCGATTTCATTAAGAAAAATATAAATCATGTTTTCAAGTTTGTTTGTTTGTTTGTTTGTTTTTACATTTTAGTTAATTGATTTTAAGTGAAAAATTAGATTTGAAACCAAAAGTGTCAATAGAATTTGTTTTTATTTTTTTTTTTCACTTCCTACGTATAGTGTCAGCAGTAAATCAAAAAAAAAAAAAAAAAAAAAAAATAGAAATTTGACTTTACGACGTTGTGTTAAAATGAAAATCGTAGATGTGGAAAATTTTTTTTTTTTTTCGAAACGTCAGACTTTTCATTTTTTTTTTAAACGCGTCCCCCCGCCCTCCCCGCTTTCCTCTCTTTTACACTTCTCTTCCTCCTCCTACTTAAAAAAAAAAATTTATTTTTGATATGACGTAATATCAAATATGACGTTTTACACACACACACATGAGTTAAAATTTTTTATATATATCCCCCCGCTCTCTTCTTCTCTCTCTCTCCCCCCAGTTTATTATTATTATTATTTTGTCTTATGCGATTTACAAGTTAAAAAAAATAATTTCCGATCGAATTGAATGGTGATGATGATGATAATAACGATTCCGAGGCGAAAAAAATAATAATAATTTTATATATTTGAGGAAAAAAAAAAAAAATTATTTTTCGATTCGGCATTAAAGTCGTATTTATAAGTTGGGGGGGGTAAGGGCGAGGTGAGGCGACTGGGGGGAGTTCGGGGGGGAATTTATCGATCGTGTTTTGAATTTGTATTAGTTTGTATTATTTATTCTTTAGTTACAAACCTTTTCTTCCAAAAATTCAAGTCACACGTTTTTTTTTTCTATACTCCTTTTGAAATACCTGAAAACTTTTTTATATTAATAATAATAATAATAAAATTGGATGTTTTTTTCGTAAAAAGATGAAATTCAATTTACGAATCTCGCTAAAAAAATTTTCTATAGGCGAAAATAACAAATTCAAAACCGACAACAGGAACAGCAACGAAAAAAATCAAATAAAAAAAAAAAAAAAAGAAGGGAGAGTGAAAAATTTTTTTTTTCTTTTTCCTTTCCCCCCAACGCTGTTTATTAATTAATAAAAACGAATCGAAAAAGTTTTATTATCATCATTATCATCATCATCATTTCGAGTACGAATAACAACAGCAGCAGGAGCAGGAGCAGCAGCATTGATTAGTCGGGTGTTTTCGCTTCGAGCTTTTCGGGTTTTTCAAAAATCGTAATATAATTGTTATAATTTTAAAATTGCTGTTGGGAGTTATGTAATGGGAAAAATTTAGATTCGTAAAATTCATTGCGGTATTAGGGGTGTTAAAGAGAGAGAGAAAAAGGGAGAGTGAGAGAGAGAGAGAGAAAAGTTTGTCATTTTTGATTTTGATCCTCGTTTTTACTTCTTTCACCCTCCCCATCCTCTACGCATTAAGTTTAAATTTTAAGAATTTAAAATCACCACCACCACCGAGATTATATAAAACCGACGCCATTTTTATTTTTAATTTTTTTTTTATGCTCTCACATGACAATTAAAGCAGACGATGAAAAGTTTAATTTTTTATAAATAATAATAATAATAATAATAATAATAATAATAATAATAATAATAATAATAATAATTGTCGAATGAAATTTCAATCGTTAAGAAATCGCATTAAACAAAGGATGATATGTACGAATATATATATGACGTCATTACTTGCTTATATATTTTTAAATAAAACCTTATTATCATTTTTTTTTGCGAAGGGGAAGGGAGTAGGGGATAGGATGGGGGCAAAAACCCATTTTTAACTTTTTAAACTTTTTCTTTTTTTTTTTTTTTATTTATTACCCGTTCAAACAATTTTACTTATAATTTACATCAATTTAAAGTTTTCGAGTTATAAAGGCAGAGAGTAGTTCGTTCGTCGTTATCAAGGTTTTTCTCTACCCGCCCTTTGGCAATCCCTTCATCCCTTTCTATATCCTTCTTTTGGGTTCTTTTATTAGAGTTTTGAATTCCATTTCTTTCTAGTTTGCATATTTTTACATGCCATCATCATCATCATCGTCGTCGTAGTCGTTTTCACCCCTTCACGTCTCTTACCTTTCCTCTCCCTTTTTCTCCCTTTTTTTTCTTTTTTTTTTTTCTTTCATTTTTATTTTATATTTATCATTCTTTTCAATCCTTCCTTTTTCCTATATAAAAATTTAGATTTTATTCAAACGGTAAAAGAAAATGAAAAAGGATTTTATGATAACTTTAAAGAACTCGAAAGAACAAAAAAAAAAAAAAAATGGGGGAGGAAAGTCAGGGGTGAATTTGTAATTTTATAAAATCAGTTTACATATAAAAGAAAACAAAAGGATTGATGGTTCATTTATATTTGAATCAAATGTAGTAAAAAAAAAAGTGTGAGATTCAAATAAACAGACGACATTTTTGTTTTTGACATTTTTTTTTTCAATTTTCTTTTTTTGTGGGGGGAGGGGGGAGGAAACGAGTGTTGTGTTAAAAATCCTTGAAATTATTCTCTTGTTGTTTCCTTAGGGGCATTAAATAAAAGTTTTTTAATAATAAAAAAAAATTTTTTCCTTTTTTAATTAATTTTCAGTTTTCTAATTATTATTATTATTATTATTATTATTATTATTATTGAAATTTCTACTAAAAAGAAAATTTCTTTATTACCTTCTCGTACCGGCTACTTCTACTATTTTGCATCTACTTTTGCTCCACCAAAATGGTGTTAGTGTCCAATAAGATGATGATGCACTTCTTGCCCATCCTTCCTCTGGAAAAAGTAGAACCTGGAAGAAAAAAAAATTTATTTCTATAAATTTAAAAAGATTTATGGAATGAAATGGATTTTAACGACTACTGCCACGATCATTGTTTCTAAAATGGCGGATGTAGTAAACAAATATCGATAAGTGTGTTTATTATTTTTTTTTAAAACTAAATTTTTTTTTTTTTTGTGTGTGTGCGTGTACCTTTTTTTACCGTATAGAATTTAAAATGGCAGATAATTCTAATGAAATACGAAAATTAAGCAAGGAAGAAGAAGGAGAAAAAGAAGAAGAGGAAGAAGGAGAAGAAGAAGAAGAAGAAGAAAAAGAAAGATTGGGAGAAAGATCTAGGAGCCGACACGAACATCGAGGAGAAGATGATAAATCAACAGAAGGATCCATTAGATCTTTGCCAAAAGATTTTTGCCCTCCCGAAGGTGAAGGAGCAGAAGAAGAAGAAGAATACGGTGAGGGAGAATGGATTTGTGAAGAGGCCGGTGAAGGACAATTTTTAACAAGAGGAACTTACGAAGAAGAAGAATACATCGAAGAAGAAGAAGAAGAGGAAGAGGAAGAAGAAAAAGATGAAGAAGAAGAAACGATGGGCAGTGAAAAAATATCATTGGACAGCGATTATTTAAAATCCGTTTTGGGTACACCTTTGACCTATGCCCTTTTAGAGATTGCCAGTAAAAGACCCACGGATCCAATACAATATTTAAGTCATTATTTAGTCAAATGGAGATGGTCGGAAAAAAATAAAAAGGAATACGAAAAACAAGTTGAACAATTAACCATAGAAAGAACGGCTTATATGGAAAAAATGAGAGAATTGGAAAGGCAAAAAATGTTAGCCAAAGAACAGGAAGAAGAAGAAATAAGAAGAAAAGATAAACTTGAATCCATAATTAGCGATTACGGTGAAGTCGATCCATTTTTTGATGATTTAATTTAAATTATAATCAAATAATAATAATAATAATGATTTATACAATAAATTACGATGGCTGCGATGATAATAATGATATTTTTCTCAACATGCTCGATATATTTACGTCGCAATTACTTCACTTCCAGGATTTTACCTGAGTTTTCACTTTGCAAAACTCGCGCTGGAGTTTTTCTTGTATTTATCTGGACAATTTATTTTTTACTATGTATCGACACGAGTTCCAGAACGACTGAAATTATTATTATCATTATTATTATTAACATAAACACGAAATTCGAATTCTTTTTATAAATAATGACGAAACCTTTTTCACAGCACCGGTATGAAAAAAAATTTTTTTTTTTTCTTTTTTTCTTTTTCCACGTAGGTTTTTTATGTCGTGTCTTTTCACGACTC
>NW_002987340.1:65898-85970 GCF_000006295.1 Pediculus humanus corporis
CCCTCTCCCCCCTCTCCCCCCTCCCAACTCCTCACGCAAGACTTTTAAATCGATGCAGGTGTTTTTGAAAAATTGTACAAAATCAATTTTTTTTTTTTTTTTTATTTCGACAGTTATTTATTTTATTCGCGTGTTTACCATTTTTTTTTCTATTTATTCGCACATTATTTCGTGAAATATAATACATTATTATTATTATTATTATTAGTTGAATAATTTAATTGCATTGTTATTTACACGTACGTAAGGAAAATCGGTTCATTAAACGCAATGAAAAAAAAAAAAGAAGGACTTAAATTTAAGCTTTAGAGCTTTTTCTTTTCTTTTTCACACACTCTTTTTCGAGACTTCAAATTCTTTTTTTTTTCTCTATAAATTCCATTTTTATTGTCTTTTATTATTTTTTTTTCTTTTTCTCTGAATTCTAAAAGAATAATCGATACAAAAGAAAATAAATAAAAAAAATTCTTCAACGTTTTTCCGAAAAAAAAAAAATAGAAAATTTATCTCATGGAATTTATTTATGATGCATTCGGGTTATTTTTAGTGAAAATTTTCAAATAAAAAAAAAAAAAGAAAAAGAGTAAATAAAGAAAAAAGAAAAGTGGTTGTAGTTTTAGTAATAAAAGAAGAAAATGATCGAATACGAAAAAAAAAAAAAAAAAATTTAGTCTCATGGGGTAAAGTTGAAATTTTTTTGGCCGAAAGGCAAAGAAATCATTTTCCGACGGGGGAAAACGTAGGAAGGAAGGAAAAATAATTTTTTTCTTTCTCTCTCTCTCTCTCTCTCTCTCTTATTTTTCTTAAAATGTTTTTTTTCTTTATTATTCGTATTAAAATAATAATAATAGTAGTAAATTACGATCGCGAAAATTTAAAAAAAAAAAAAAATGGCGTCGTTTCGTGCCAAAAATACAAATTTGTAAAAAAATTTGTTTATTAAAAAATTTCTAATTAAAAAAAATGGCGTGTTGGAAAAACAAACAACGGAACGAGTTGGAAAAATTTTTTTAAAATTTAAAACGTTTATTTTCTCTATGATTTAAGTGAGTTTCCGGTACGATTAAAAATCGATTGATTATATCTCATTGAAAATTCAATTTAGTTTTTTTTTTTATTTATTTTTTTCAATGATGTTTTTACGGTGAAGTTATATAACGGTTTACGATTTTTTTTCTTTTTTTTTTCCCCCGACTTTTCCGAGGAGTAATTTTTTATTTTTTTTTTTTCGCTTTTAACTAAAAAAAAAAAAAATTTTATTTTCAGGTTTTAATGCTCCTTCATCAAATTCCCCAAAAAAAATATATATATATATATTTTTTTTCTTATAAGAGTTTAGACATTATTCACTTCTCACACTTTTCTTTTTTTCTATACGAATATAAGGTATAATCAAAACCTTCCACCTTCTCATCCATCAACACTTTGATGTACACACGTTCAGGAAAATAATAACATTATTCTTTTTTTCTCTCTCTCTCTCTCTTATATCTTCGACTCTTTTTATTATGCCGCCATCACCACCACCACCACCACTACCACCGCCACGAGTGAATTACTTAGAAAAGAACCCCGTAGGGTTATTTTTTTTTTTTTTTTTAAGCAGAAGCTGAGTTTAAGCTTTTCGTACATGGCTTCAATAGAGTTTTCTTTTTTTTTTTTTTTTACCCCCTCGAACTCTTTTTGATTTCCATTTTTTTTTTTTTTTGAAATTTATATTTAAAAAAAAAACCTTTTTCGAAATATTTTTTTTCCCTTGGTTTCTTCGCTGTTGGTGGTGGGGGGAGGGGGGTAAGGAAAAAGTAAAACGAAAAAGAAAAAAAAAAGGAAAAAATAATTAAATAAAAATTAATGTTATGAGAGATTTAAAAAGGTACTCTCCCTCCCCACCCCCACCCCCTCGATGTAAAATTAATTGACGAAAGTTTTTTTTTTCGTATGAAAAAAATAAATTTTTTTTTTTTGCTGTTGTTTAAACAAACATTCTCATTTGCGTCTTGGGAACGATTTCACGGTTCTTCTCAATTTACTTCGCAAAGCACTTTTCGCAATAAATTTATCTAACGTAAGTTTCCCTAACGGCGATTAAGACATGTCATTTGGGGGGGGGGGGGTGGTAGTATACCACGTGCTGTTATTCTCACCTTTTACACCCCCTTCCTCCCCACACACACACGAGCGCGCGTCAGGAGTTAAGGTGGAAAAACAATTTGATACTTTTATTACTTTCTACGAGTTTTTTTTTTTTTTTTTTTTTTAATCTTAATAATAAAAGGTCTTCCCAAAAAAAGATTTTTTTAAACCGACAACCGGAGGGGGAAGGGAAAGGGATGAGAGGGATGGGGAGTGTTAAATTTGAAAAAAAAACATTAATTAATTTCTCGTGTTTGTTATTATTATTATTTTTTTTTTAAAAAAACTTTCAAAACTTTTATTGTTTTATTATTATTATTTTTTTTTTTTTTTAACCTTTTGACGGTTGACGGTTTTGAATTTTATACTAATAATAATAATAATAAAAATTAAGTCTTTTTAATTGAACCTTTTGGGAATTGAAAATAATTTTAAATTGGCGTCAGATTGAATTAAAGTTTTGTTAAAGTGTCCATCCACCTTTTGTGTCAAACAATTTCTATACCACAACAGGAAAAACTCTTGGGATTTTAACCTTTTTTTTTTGTGTGTGTGTGGCAACAATGACGGACGGACTTTGATCATTAGTATATATTAAAAAAAAAAATATTATTCTTTTTTTTTGTGAGAATGTACACTTACTACCACGACGACGACGACGTGTTGGAAAATTAATAATATTCAATTATTAATAAAGAATATTTATTGAAAATTTAATTTAAAAAAAAATAAGTTAAGACGTTAATAATCTAGGGGGTGATGAATAATAATAATAATAATAAACCGGCATTTAAATTTTCATGTTTAACAGGGACCGCGAGAAAAAGAAACCGAGAAGGGAAATGGGGGAGGTGGGAAAATATTTAAATTTCTTAAGGTTTTTAAAACGTTGGGTTTAATATATCACGAAAAGGAAAAACCCTTCCCGGCTCCCCACCCCTCTGACAACCGGAACTTTACACCCTTATAAACAACACATTTTTGAATTATACCTTATTGCAGTCATATTTTAAACTTGTTCGAGATAACCGCACTCCCACGCACCAACTTCCGACGACTGCATATAAAATTCGCATAAACATTTTTCACTAACTAAACCTTCTTTCCTTTTTTCCTTTGTTTTCTTCTCTTATATTTCTTTTATTAAATGTTATTTATCACGGTTAATTAACCTCTCCTCTTTCCCTTCTTCCCTCTTCTCCCCTCGTTAACGAAAACATAGTATTATTATTTTTTTTAACTAAGTAACTAATTAATCGATAAAATTATCATTAAAATTAATTTTTAATTTAAAGTGGTAATAATAGTAATAATTACGTAATAAATTTTCGTCGTCTTTAAAAAAAATTTTAAGTTTTTCCCTCTCCCCTCTCGCTCTCTCTCTCTCTCTCTCTCTCTCTCTCTTTCTCTCTTTTGTTAAAAATAAATTTTTCATTCATTCAACTTTTATAATTTATTATTAATTAGTTGGTGAATAAAAAAAAAAAAAAAGAAATTGCAATTTAAGTATTTTTAAAATTAAAAGCCGTTAAAATTGAACAAAAAAAAAAAAAAAGGTGGTCGTAAAAAACAAGGTCAAAGGTTAAATAAATAGAAAAAAAAGGAAAAAAACAAAATGGCGACCAAATTTTTTTATTTTAAATTTTCCACGGTTAAATCGGTGACGTTTATTAAAAACTTTTTGTGCATTTTTTTTAAAAATAAATATATTGTGATTTATCATCATTATTATTATTTCCCCTTCCCGACCCCCCTCCCACCCCACCCCCCGAAAACGATTATCTTATTATTATTTTAAAAAAAAAAATTGTAAAAAAGGTAATAAGAAAAAATAATCTTGTTTGCGATTAAAAAAAAAAATAAATGAAAACTGAAAAGAAAAATTCAATTACGAGCCTTGTTAAGAATAAAAATAATAATAATAATAATAATAATAATAATAATAATGAAAATTTTTCTCTTTTTTTTTCTTATTACGAATAAAGTTTTTTTTTTTAATTACGTAATTATAACGAATAATAATGATAAAAATTGTAAAATTATTATTTTTTTTTTTTTTTAGGAGGAAGCGGAAGAGATGAGAGAAAATGGGAGGAGATGGGAGGAGAGAAGAGGAGAGGCGTTTGAAGAATTTAAAGTCAAATTTTTCATTTTCTACGTTAAAAACCCTTAAATGTGCAACAGCTCGAAAACAATGCAAAATAAAAAAAAGGAAAATTCCATAGAGAAAACCAATATGGAGACAGAGAAAGCAACGTGTGTGAGTCGTCGTCACCCATACAAGAAAGGCGAATAATAAAAATCGAATTTTGTTTTTGGGGTTCGTTTTTAAGGGGTGTAAATTGCACTCGTCGTCGTCATCGTCATCCCTTAACAATGAAAAAGAAAAAAAAAATTTTTTTTTTTTTTTCCCAAGAGTATTTTTTATTTTTTTCTTCTGCTAATGTCCAAAACAAAACGAAACGACAGGTTTTCAAATTTTTTTTTTTTTTGTTACCTTAAGTAATTGAAATGTCTAAAATTTATACTTTTTTTTTCTGTCGTTTTCATATTACAAATTTTCTCATTTTCAAAACAATAATAATAATAATAGTAATAATAATAATGATTATTTACAATTTAAAAAAAAAAAAAATTAATTAAAGTGTCACACGTACTTCGATAAATCGATCGGTTTTTTTTAAAATAAATAAATAAATAAATTGTATATTTTTGACATAATTGATTGATTGATCGATCGATCGATTGATTTTTTAACGAAACAAATAATAATAATAATAATAAAAAACCGAACGAAAATTGAATATTTCCGGTTTGAGGTTTTTTATAATTAAAAAAAAAAAAAAGTCATTAATCAATTTATTTATTTATTTATTTATTTGAATGTATTGATGTGCGCGGTTTATATTTGACGGTTAATTTCTTAAATGTAAAAAAAAAATTAACCGATTGACGAAGACGCAACAACTCGATAAAAGGAAAGAAAGAGAAAGATAGAGAGAGAGAGAGAGAGAGAGAGAGAGAGTGAGTGAAAGCCTTTTTGGGTAAAAGGAAAGACATTTAATAAATCAAAATGTCTTTTTTAGATTCACTCTCTGATAAATTAGCATTCGTTCGTTTGTTTGTTTGTTTGTTTGTTTGTTCCTTAGTCTACCATTTTTGCCTTTTAAAATAAATTCATTAGTTGTTTGTATATACGAATAATTTTAAAGAAAGAAAAAAGTTTAAAATCAGATGATAACGGGTCATTCGTTTGTTCATTAACAAACAAACAAACACCTTTAAAATTGATAAAATTTTTATTACTTTTTGTTTTTGATGAGTGATAATTAAAAAAAATTATTTCGAATTTGAAAAAAAAAAAGTTTTCAAAAACTAATAAAAAAAGAAAAAAAGTATTTCGAGTCGATATAAATAATTTTTAGACCGTGAAACAAACAAACAAACAAACAAACGAACGAATGAAAAAAAAAGTAATAAATTGAAATTTTGCACCTGAATAAGAAAAATTACCGGAGTAATTTAAAAAAAAACAAAACAAAACAACAACCGCTAATATTTCTTTTTTATTTTTTTAATTTGAACCTTTTTTTTATTGTTTGTTTGTTTTGTTTGTTTGTTTTAATTTATGAATCGAAACGTGTGTAAATAAAAAATTGCAAAAGTTTTTTTTTTTTTTTTTTAAAAAAAAGTGCCAAAAAAATAAAACAATCGTCATTAAAATAAATTTTCCAGAAAAAAAAAGAAAATCTTACGACGACAAACGGAAATAAACAAACAAACAAATTTGTTTTTTTTGGTGGATATTACACTTTTCACTCTCTATCTCTCTCTTTTTATTTTATTAACGTTTTCATTTATGTCAACCAATTTTTTCCTTTTTTTTTTTTTCTCTTTAAATACTCTCGGGTACGATTAAAAGGAAATTAAAAATATTATTATTATTATTATTATTATTATTAAATTTTCAAATGGGTATTTGACGTCGTATTTTAACTTTACGTTTTATTCAATAATATATAATATGAAATCACAAAGGAAAAGAAAAAAATATATGACGTCATCGAAGCAGAAAAAAAAAATAAAAATAAATAAATGGAATTTTTTCTCCTGTGAAAAAATTGTGCTTTTTTTTTTCAAATGGCCGACGTCGAAAAAAAAAATTTTTTTGAATTGATAGAAAAATATTTTTTTTTTTTTAGGAATGGAGATGAAAAGCTTACTACTACTACTACATAAGTCTTAAAATCATTTCCAATCTCCGATTGCGGATTCAACGTTTCATATATTTTTTTCAAAGGAAAAAGGAAAAGGAAAACGTCAGCAATGTGCATTCAATCAAATTGAAGAAAGAAAAAAAAAAAAAATTTTCTTTTTTACCCATAAAAAATTTGTAAAAAAAAATATCAGCGATGATAATAATAATAATAATAATTCTTAATTATTATTACGGGGGGAGGGGGGTTGAATTTCCCTTTAAAAAATTTTTTTTTTTTCTCCCTCTTTTGTTATTTTCCCCGATAATATTTTCTTTACATCATCATTATCAACATCATTTCATTTCTTGTAAATTTACATATTTTAAACAATTTTCCATTACGATTCGAATTTTTCATTTCATTTCAATTTTTTCTATAGAGATGAATATTCGTGAAAAGGGGTGAGAATTTTTTTTTTTTTTTCGGGGGGGTTGAAAGGAAAAAAAAAATTTGAAATCGTTGAGAAAAAAAAAAATGTCAAATCGAATGTTGAGAAATATTGCGATGGAAAATATAAATTTTCTATTTCGCGAAAAATTGCGATGGAATTCATTATTATTATTATTTTATATTATTATTATTATTATTATCTATCACCATTTCTGTTTATGGAAAAATAATTGTCGCGTGATTTATGACGTTATTATCAAATTTCCTGGAGGTGTAATCAAAAAACAAAATATAAAAGTAAAAAATGTAAATAAAAAAAAAAAAATTCAAAATTTTAGTTAAATAATATTAATAATAATAATAATAATAATAATAATTATCGGTTGTTGTTTTTATCATTAAATTGATAACACGGAATTTCTTTTGTTATTATTATTGTTATTATTATTATTATTATTATTATTTGTTTTTAATTTTAAAAATGTACTTAAAGTTGTCATTTTTAATCTTTTCCAGGAGATTTTCGAGAAAAAATTTTTTTACTTTGAATTCTCCGGACGAAATCTCGTGTTTTTTTTTTTTTTCGATATTCGACACCTGTCAGCATCCCACAGATCGCCCAGTTTGAAAAAAGGATTTAAAAGGATTTTTTTTTTTGTAAAAAATGAAAAAGTTTTTTTTTTTTTTTTTACGCTCCCGATTCGTTTCTAAGGTGACAACCATTTTAAATAAGTTTATCTTATCATATTATTAATTATAAATAAACACTATATATATATATATATATATATATATATATATATATATATATATATATATAAATTTTTAGAATATCAAGAATAGCCGCAACAACTCTTAGACCACGTTCGGGTAACGAATATCATAAAATCGATCGCTCAATATTAAATGGAGAATTTGTTAAAGTAAGTCCACGTTTCCTTTTTATTTATTTATTTTTTTCTAAAATTAATAATAAATTATTTAAACTAAATTGTGATTTAATTTTTTTTTAAATTCGCAGAAAGGACATTATGCAAATATAGGTCCACTTCCAGAAAAGGCTGAATCCCCATCGCCCGGTTATATGAGTAGTTCACCTGCACACGAAGTGCAATACACGGACTTTTAAGTTCTCATTAATTCTAGTCGTACGTTTCATTTTTTTAATATTGTGGTAAACTATTTATATATTTTATACATATATATATATACTTTCGAAAACGTTTCCCCCCTTCCTTTTTTCCCTTCTTCCTCCCTCCCCATTTATCCGTCATTTTTATATATATTTTTTTCTTTTAGGATTATCAAATGAAAAATTCCAAAAATTGGTATTTTGTGTTGTTCTGTGATTTTTTGTTTTTTTTTTTTCATTTTATTTTACTTTACTTTTTTTATAGTTTATTATTATTATTACTATTATTATTAATTTCAAAAAAGAAAAATACTATTCAATTCTGTGTAAAAAAAAAAAAAGTTACTTTGTAATTAAGTATAAGGTTAGATGTTTAAAAAACGTAAATAATTCAATTAATAATTAATTATTATTATTATTATCACGAGTAAAATTTTGTGATATTTTATGTGCTCTACAATCAAAAATCAATAATTTTTTCTCATTCATTAAAAAAAAAAGAAGTTAATTTTATAGTAATAATAATAATAATAATAATATTATAAATTATTTTTTATTTTAAATGCACTTTATAATCAATGATTTAAAATTTTTAATAATAAATATCTTATTCTCACAATGTACATATATAAAAAAAAAAAATTATTGTATGCATTATATTTTAAATGTAATTCATATTTAATATAAAAATTTTTTTTGTAATTATAACAATTGTTTTTTTTATGCCCTTACACACAAATAAATATATATATTGTCATGGTCCGATTCTTAAATTAATTAATTAATTAAATACGTTAATAGACAAACTTAAGATAAAACGAGGTACAGAGTAACATAAAATTCAAAAAATGGTTATTTATCAATTATACAAATATATATACACGAGTGTATGACAAATTGCATAACCCATTTTTCTAAGGATTTCCAATTTTTTCCACTAAAAACAGCGAAAAATTTGGTCTGATGTATCAGAAAAACATAATACCCAAGGAGGTCTAAAGTAAAGTTGAATTCAAGTAAATTGCAACAATGTGAATTTCCCCTCTCAGTAAATTGCAACATCGGATTCCCGCTTGTAAACAAGTAATGGCTGCCCCCATAAAATGTAAATAAACAATGGATTCCCGTTTAAAATAAACGTATACAGTGGATTCCCGACTAAAATCATACTTTTACAGTAAAAATATCGAAAAATTTGATTAAATGTATCAGAAAACATAAAATACAAGAAGGCAAAGTGTAAAATAAAATTAACACAACACATTTTGGCTCATAATAAAATGTAAACATTGGATTCGCGCATAAATAAATGCAAACAATGGATTCCCGCTTAAATAAAATGTATACAATGGATTTTCGCCTACAGAGGTCATTTTTCACTGAAAACATCGAAAAATTTGGTCTGATGTATCAGAAAAACATAATACCTAGGAGGTTTAAAGTAAAGTAAATTGCAACATTGGATTCTCCTTTATAAAAAATTGCAACATTGTGAATTTCCCCTCTCAGTAAATTGCAACATTGGTTTCCCGCTTGTAAACAAGTAATGGCTGCCCCCATAAAATGTAAATAAACAATGGATTCCCGTTTAAAATAAACGTATACACTGGATTCCCGACTAAAATCATACTTTTACAGTAAAAATATCGAAAAATTTGACCAAATGTATCAGAAAACATAAAATACAAAGAGGCAAAGAGTAAAATAAAATTAACACAACACATTTTGGCTCATAATAAAATGTAAACATTGGATTCGCGCATAAGTAAATGCAAACAATGGATTCCCGTTTAAAATAAACTTATACACTGGATTCCCGACTAAAATCATAATTTTACAGTAAAAATATCGAAAAATTTGACCAAATGTATCAGAAAACATAAAATACAAAGAGGCAAAGAGTAAAATAAAATTAACACAACACATTTTGGCTCATAATAAAATGTAAACATTGGATTCTCCTTTATAATAAATTGCAACAATGTGAATTTCCCCTCTCAATAAATTGCAACATTGTATTCCCACTTGAAATTAAATGTAAACAAGTAATGGCTGCCCCCATAAAATGTAAATAAACAATGGATTCCCGTTTAAAATAAACGTATACACTGGATTCCCGACTAAATCATACTTTTACAGTAAAAATATCGAAAAATTTGATTAAATGTATCAGAAAACATAAAATACAAGAAGGCAAAGTGTAAAATAAAATTAACACAACACATTTTGGCTCATAATAAAATGTAAACATTGGATTCGCGCATAAGTAAATGCAAACAATGGATTCCCGTTTAAAATAAACTTATACACTGGATTCCCGACTAAAATCATAATTTTACAGTAAAAATATCGAAAAATTTGACCAAATGTATCAGAAAACATAAAATACAAAGAGGCAAAGAGTAAAATAAAATTAACACAACACATTTTGGCTCATAATAAAATGTAAACATTGGATTCGCGCATAAGTAAATGCAAACAATGGATTCCCGCTTAACTAAAATGTATACAATGGATTTTCGCCTACAGAGGTCATTTTTCACTGAAAACATCGAAAAATTTGGACTGATGTATCAGAAAAACATAATACCTAGGAGGTTTAAAGTAAAGTAAATTGCAACATTGGATTCTCCTTTATAAAAAATTGCAACATTGTGAATTTCCCCTCTCAGTAAATTGCAACATTGGATTCCCGCTTGTAAACAAGTAATGGCTGCCCCCATAAAATGTAAATAAACAATGGATTCCCGTTTAAAATAAACGTATACAGTGGATTCCCGACTAAAATCATAATTTTACAGTAAAAATATCGAAAAATTTGACCAAATGTATCAGAAAACATAAAATACAAAGAGGAAAAGAGTAAAATAAAATTAACACAACAGATTCTGGCTCATAATAAAATGTAAACATTGGATTCTCCTTTATAATAAATTGCAACAATGTGAATTTCCCCTCTCAGTAAATTGCAACATTGTATTCCCACTTGAAATTAAATGTAAACAAGTAATGGCTGCCCCCATAAAATGTAAATAAACAATGGATTCCCGTTTAAAATAAACGTATACACTGGATTCCCGACTAAAATCATACTTTTACAGTAAAAATATCGAAAAATTTGACCAAATGTATCAGAAAACATAAAATACAAAGAGGCAAAGAGTAAAATAAAATTAACACAACACATTTTGGCTCATAATAAAATGTAAACATTGGATTCGCGCATAAGTAAATGCAAACAATGGATTCCCGCTTAACTAAAATGTATACAATGGATTTTCGCCTACAGAGGTCATTTTTCACTGAAAACATTGAAAAATTTGGACTGATGTATCAGAAAAACATAATACCTAGGAGGTTTAAAGTAAAGTAAATTGCAACATTGGATTCTCCTTTATAAAAAATTGCAACATTGTGTATTTCCCCTCTCAGTAAATTGCAACATCGGATTCCCGCTTGTAAACAAGTAATGGCTGCCCCCATAAAATGTAAATAAACAATGGATTGTCGTTTAAAATCATAATTTTACACTTAAATATCGAAAAATTGGCTCTAGTGTGTCAGAAAAACATAAAATACAAGGAGGCAAAGAGTAAAATAAAATTAAAACAACAGATTTTCGCTCATAATAAAATGTAAACATTGGATTCCTGCATAAATAAAATGTATTGTGATAAAGGTATTTATTTTAACTACTTACAATCAGCTCATGAGGTGTATAATTAATAAATGGAGTCTGTTTTGCCTTTTTTCAATTTTTAACACTATAAAAAGTTACCAATTTCTTTTTATGTAGATATAGATTTATGGAAAGATTATACTGTCAATATAATAAACTATGTTGAAATGAGATAAATCCGTAATAATTAGATACACTGTAAGGGATCTTCCAAGGTTTTTTTGTCGCCTACACCTCCTTTTGTCACATGAAACCCTTGACTATTTAAACTTAAAATAATATAGTTATTACTAAATAATATAAAAAACTAATTATATCACAATAAACTACACTAAATAACAAAATTTTTGATATATATAACTTATAAGTAAATTGTTAAATAAAACTATTAAAATTAATTTAAATAAGTTGACATGTGTTTACATCATGTCAACTTGTTTTACCAACCATTTTTATTATTATTATTATTATTATTATTAGGATTAGGATTAGGTAATGTGGGATTAACGGACGTTTTTTAATTTTTTTTGTAATTGCGTTTTTTAAATAAAAATTTGAATTTATTTTTTATCCAGTCATTCCATGAATACAAAATAATTTTTTTAATTATGTGAGTTTTATTCGTAGGCATTTTTTTTTTTTTTTGGAAAATTTGGCTGGAATTAGAGTTGGTTGGCGCCGAGACGGTTTTCTTTCTTTTTTTTTTTTTTTAAATTTTTTCTTTTCCAAAAGGGAAAAAAAATATATATATAAATAAATAAAAAGACAAGACAAAAGAAGAAGAAAAACGATGGCGGCGTCTCGACGAAATTATTATTATTATTATTATCATTTAATAAATATTTCTATAATTTTTTCTTTTTTTTACTGGAAATGAAATTTTTTTTATTTTATTTTAAATGAGATTTTCATTTAAAAAATTTCCAACGATATTTTTTTTTACTGGAAAATTCCATAATTTTATATTTTATTGTAATAAAAACCCCGACGAGACATTTTTTTTTTTTTTTTTTTTAAAACTTTTATTAATTAAATCAAATTCGTTTTCATTTTTAAATAAAACCTTTTTATATACGAAAAAAAAAAATGTAAAAAAAAAACTGGAAAAGAAAATTTACAGGGGTGAGTTTTCCATAATGATGTTTTTTTTCTTTTTCTTCTCCAGAAGTATATAAAAAACTATTTGTAATATTTTTCGTGACGTAAATACAAACGTTACGTCATACATAAAAAACAATATTTTATTATTTATTTAATTTTTTTTTTTTTTTTTTTGAGATTTTACGTGTTTTCCAGCAATAACTGAAGATTACCTTTTTTTTTCAAATACAAACAAACGAACAAACAAACAAACAAACAAAATAATATAGAAACAAACGTTGATAAAATAAAATAAAATTATTTTTTTTTTTTTTAATATTATTTACAATCGATGAAAATGTTTTTTTTTTTTCTTTTTTGAGTATCATATTAATAATGATATTTTTTTTTTATGTCTGAAAATAAAAATTATTATTATTATTATTATTAATTATTTATTTATTTAACTTACCTTGTTTGGATATCCGTTAAATTTGAGCAATTTCTTGCAACATTTCCCTCTGTTTTCATAATAAAACATTTGTACCATGGCGGCGTTTGATTTATCAGGTGGTTTCGACGATGAGGACGGATTTTTTTTTTTTTTCGGAAAGCACAAACAACAGCAACCCGTAAACATTGATTGACTTTCACCAGGTACAGATGATTCTTCTTTGTCGGCAATTATACACCGCGATTGCTGCATGTCTTTATTCACGTTACATACATAAACAGAATCCGACATAAGTGTTTCCGTATGTGTGTGTGTGTGTGTTTACATGAACACACTCGCACACGCACAAAAAAAAAAAAACGCGCGTACGCACGCACGCACGCACAATTTATTTATTTATTTAATTCGATCATATTTAAAAATAAAATCGGAATATTATCGATGATGTGATTATTATTAAACGATGTGTGTTGTTCGTGTTTAAAAAAAAAAAAAAAAAAAAAGTGAATCAAGCACGTAGAAAAAAGAGTCTGCGTTCGACGAGAGCGCAGAAAAGGTTCTGACTGCAAAGGGAAGCTGATCGTACTTTTTAAAGTATCTCAGTTTTTTCTCCTTCTCCTTCCATTCAAACCCTAACAAGCAGCAGCAGCAGCAGCATCAGCATCAGCAGCATCCCCCCCTATACACATACATATTTCTCCTAACGTTTTGTGTATTTTATTTAAAAACGTGATTACATCTTTTTTTTATTTTTCTTAACCTCGATGATGCTTTAATTATCCTATAAAATTATTATTAAAAAAAAAATTTTTTTTTTTTTGTTTCATTAACGAGATGATAAAAGACTAAAAAAAAATAAGAAGAAAAAAATTACGTCACGTCAATTATAGTAATAATAATAATAATAATAATAATTAAATAAACAAATTTTAAATCTCAAGAATTTTTTTTTTTTTTTTGTTGACGAAATATTTTTTTTATTTTACCAATCGATCACCTAAATTAAATTACTATCATTATTATTATTATTATTTAATAAAAAAAGAAATTTTTTTTATTAAAATGTTTTTAATGAATAGTGACAGACAAATTCATGTCCGATTTAATAAATTAAATTAATATTTCACAAAATAAATTAAATCGTCGTTGTTTTTTTTTTTAACAAAAACAAATTAATAATTACCGATCAGTGATAATGATAATATTACATATCAACAAAATAAAAAAAAAACAAAAAAGAAAATAACTAAAAAAAAAAAAAAAAAAAACAAAACGAGTAATATGAGGAAGCAGGTGAAGAAAACTAGAGAAAATAGATTGAATGTTTTCAATGATGCGGAGCTTGCGCGCAGCATCCGGCTCCAGGAAAGAAAGCACAGAAGGATGGAAAATGATATAATATTTTATATGTTGAAAAAGGATAAACGTAAAATATTCAATTATAATAAGGGTTGGAAAAAGTTTTCAAACGTTATGTGTGTACGCTTGACTTTAACTTCAATACAAATTAAAAAAAAAAAATAATTTTTTTTTGAAAAGGAGATCGAAATTTAACAATGGAAATGTTTAACCGCTATGAAATTATTTTCTTTTTTAAAGAAACGAGGGTTAAATAATTGCCTCTTGCTTCAATGTTCAATTTGAATTTCATATTCAGGAGTATTTAAACGTTTTTTTTTTTTATCAAAATATTATTATTGTATAATTGACTTACGGAATTGAAGAGATTGTACGGTTGAATGTTTATTTTACTTTTTTTTCCTTCCAGAATTCATTTCAATTATTGAAAGGCAGCACAAGAAATAATTCATATATTATTTTTCATAAGATATATTTATTCGAATCATTATTTGAATAAATAAACTTTTGAGAAAATAATCACAAACTAGCTGGCATTGGTTTTTTTTCTAAAGCAGCTATAATATTGTTAGCTGTAAGTTGTGCCATATTGTGCCTTGATTCATAGGTAGCACTACCAATATGAGGTATCACAACTAAAAAAAAAAAAAAATAATTGCAATACATACAAAGAAAAAATTTTATCATTCATTTTATTCAAACCTTACCACAATTTTTTAACTGAAGAAGCTCATGATCGGTTGGTAGTGGTTCTGGTGTCATCACGTCTAAACCAGCTGCTCCTATCGTATTAGTTTTTAATGCATTTATTAAATCATCTTGTTGAACAACACCTGAAATCACTCATTGAAAGCATAAGAAACCATTAAAAAAAAATTTTAATGATAAAATTAACTCACCTCCTCTGCTTGTGTTTACAAAAATTGATGTAGGTTTCATTTTTTTAAAAATATCCTTATGAAACATTCCTTTGGTTTCTGGAGTTAAGGCACAAGTAACAATAACAAAATCGCTTATCGTTACCAATTCGTCAAGACTCATAAATTTTGCATTAAATTCTTTTTCTTCAGGTTTTTTGCTTCTCCCACTATAAACAATTTGTGACACTCCAAATGGGATTAATCGTTTTGCAACTGCTTGACCGATTCTTCCAAATCCGACAATACCTACTGTAGAGTTTTTTAGACCGACTCCACACATCCACAAAGCAGACCATGTCGGCCATTCACCACTACAATCGAAACAATTTAATAAAATTGAATTGATTTTAATTAATTTATATATAAAAACTGCATTTACTCTAATAAAGCTTGATGAGATTCAAAAAATCTTCTCGTAGTTGCTATAAGTAGACCCACAGTTAATTCGGCAACAGCATCAGTTAAAACTCCAGGAGTATAACCGATTGATATATTTCTTTTTTTTATTTCATTTATATCCAAATGTTCATAACCGACAGACATTGTACTGATAACTTTTAACTTATCACCTAGCACATGTTTAATAAAACTTAATCAAAAACTAGAAAAGACTTTTTTAGAAAATACAACATGTAATTTCATTACCTTTATTTAAAACTTCAGCATCTATTTTATCAGTAATAACACAATACAAAGCATCCTTTCCGACGATTTCTTTCAAAAGTTCCTCCCTAGGAATTGGAGTCATATGGGGCCACACAGTCACATTGTAACCTCTGAGTAATTCAAGAAGAAATTTTAAAAATATGAAATGTATTCTTAATAATATCAATAGTAAACCATAAACTTACTTCTTTTTAAGTAATTCTATCGCTATATTTGGTATATCAGGCCTAGTAATGTAAACGCTATAAACAGACATTGTTCTAGTGAAAACTGGTTTTGAATGATATACACAGTGCCGAAAAGTATTTAAAAACATTGAGCTATAAATATATATTAAAATAAAAGATATCTCTTAATATTTTTCACATGATTAAAAAACAATTAACAAAATAACAAATAACGATAATAAAGTAATTAAATTAAATCATGGTGAATAATTAAAAATAAAAATAAAAATTTTTCTTTTTATCTTTAATACTTTATGATAAACGATAACGAAATGTTAAAAATGTTTAAACTTGATTGGACGAAAAAAAAACAAGATGGCGACAAAAAAACAACCAATCACTCTGAAAATTTGTTTTTTTTTTTTTTAAAATTAACTGTTTGAAAATTTAAATTGCTTTTTGATAAAAACTATGATATTACCCATTAATCCAAATTTGTTTCTCTTGTATTAAACAAAATTACAAAATGTTTTATACCTAAATTTTAACAATATCGTTTTTTTAAAACAGAGTTAGGCATAATAAAAACTTATGTAAAAAAACAAAATTCATAAATTTTTAATATCTGCCTTAAAACAATATGAAGTCATATTTATTTAAAGAATAACAAAAAATAATGAGAAATGAATAGAAAATTTTCCACTGTTATCATTTTAACAAAAGTGATGTCATTTTTATACAATTAATTATAATTTTAATGTGAAGTGTACTGCACATTTCGACAAACTAAACATTAAGTCATATCATGACTTAAGGAATGTTAATCGAATAACATTAGGTAAGGAAATTACCAAATATTCATTTTGTGAAAACAAGATATATATATAATTATATTTTTATCATTAATGAAAGATACATGGTTCTTTTTTATTATCTAGCCGAAAAATACAAATTAATATTATGTCTTATTAGGTGATTAATAAAAACTAATTTTAATAAAAACAAATAATCATTTGCATTTTTATAACTTCAATATATATATATCAATATATATATAATTATTTAAATAAATAATCGAGAAAATAATAATAATTAAAAAGGGAAAAAAAATTGTGTTAAATTTCTTTTCATATGTAATGTTTTCAATTACAAAATTGTTATTATGTATGTTCTCGGTATGGCAGTAGCAGCATATTTACATAACAATAAGAAAAAAAATTAATTAAACAGATCAAACAAATATTTTAATATTAAAATTATTATTATATCATTTAATAATAATTTATTACTTTTTGAATTATTTATTTATTTGTTTTGAGAGAGAGAGAGAGAGAAAGAGAGAAAGAGATTTTTAAAGTACATTATTTAAAATAATAATAATAATAATAATAATTTCTAAATGTGTTAGTGTCACAATATTTTTTTTTTTTTTATGTGTGTGTGTGTTTTTTTTTATTATTATTATTATTAATTTAAAATAATTTTTTTTTTTTAGAATTTAAATTGCACTAAATCACCGGTATAAAAATTTTCTTTTTATAAAAAGAAAAATAAATAAAATAAATAAAAGAAAATTAAAAATTAAAAAAAAAAAAAAATGAGTTTATCAAAAAAAATATAAAATCAAATTAATTGTTGCAACTTAAAAAAAAAAGAAAAAAATTTTTTTTTTTTTTTCATACACAGCCCAAAATTTACAATAAATATAAATTTAAATTTCTTTCCCCTGCATGCTCCGTATAAAATAATAATAATAATATTATGCAAAATTAAAAAACCTTTTTTTCTACGTCGTACAAACAAAACAAACAAACAAACAAACAAATCCATTTTTTAATTAGATTTACACAGACACACACAGACACATTAGGAAGACAACAATTAAATAAATTTTTTATTTTTTTATTTTTATTTAGGGAAACCATAAAAACAAAACAGAAAATGCATTTTTTCCCTATGTTCTATAAAAATTTTCTTTTACTCTGCTTGAATAATAATAATAACTCACGTATGGTTTCCCAATTAACAATAATAATAATTATTAATTATTTTTTTTTCCTACTCATCATTATTATAGTCTTCTAATTTTCTTTTACACTTTTCCAAAAAAAAAAAAATAATAATAATAACAATCATTCTTTTTTCATTAATTAATTTCATTTTTTTTTTTAAACCTATATTATTATTATCATTACTATTTTCGTACGTGTTTTTAATAATAAAAAAAAATTATTTGTTTAAAAAAAAAATAAAAAATAATAAATTATTGTGACATTCACTTCTTTTGTTAAAAAAAAAATAAAAATAAATAAAAGCAAGCGATGATTATTAATTATTAATTATTATCATTATTATTTAACTCTTTTTTTTTTTTTTTAATAGCATTTTTCACACACCTGACTACATTTCTAATGTTTTATTCAAAAGGCAAAACTATCTATCTGATTCAATATATATATATATATATATGTATATATAAATTTACAAAAAATATTATACTTTATTTTCTTTTCATTATTATTATTATTATTCTTTTATTTTGTACGCTTTAAGAGCACTAAAACTGTCGGATTTCAATACATAAAAAAAATTAATAATTTTTAAGCAACAATAATTTGAAAAAAAAATAAATAAAAAAGTAAAAAAAAAAGGAAATTTTTTGATAAACTCATTTAAATTAATTAATTAATTAATTTTTTTTTTTTTTTTTTTACCGGTGATGATGACGATTTTGCCTTTTCTTCTATTTATTTTCGTTTGTTTTATTGCAAATGTAAAAAAAAGGGGGGGGTGAGGGAGAAAGGGGGAGGAAACCTATCAGAGAAAACCCGCTTTGTTGATTATTTTATTTATTCGAGTGGCGTTGACGAACCTGATGATAATTTTTGTCAGTAAACCCACGAAACGGGAACCCATTGAGGTGTGTTGTGAACCTTTTCAATTGATTTTTCCAAATTTGCTATCGTTTCTTCTATGTCGTTATTAACGATAATGAGATCGAAAAAATGTCCGTAGGCTTGTCGTAGCAAATCCGATTCTTTTGCGAGTCTCTCCAAACTTCCATCGTACTGCGAAAAAAAAAAAAAAAAAAACAAAAAATAATAAACGTCATTTTCTTCGTGCCAAAACAACAATTATTTATTATTATTATTATTATTATTACGTCTGCTAAATTTTGTAGAACAGGAGCTGCTATGAAAACAACGTAGGGAGCAAATTCGGCCGTTCGTAAAACTTTAAGAGCTTGTGGTTCGACATCGAGTATTGCCATTCTTCCCTCGTGATGTATTTTACGAATTGTTTCTAATTTTGTTCCGTACATGGCATCCTCGTGTGTACCTGCAAGAAAAAGCCATTCTTAAAAAACATGCCCCCCAAAAAAAAGATTCGCAATTGTTGTTCATCATTCTCACCGTATTCTAAATACTCGTTAGCAGCAATGTCTGCCATCATTTCATCGTGTGTGACAAAATAATAATTTCGACCGTTTTCTTCGTCACTTCTGGCAGGTCTCGTCGTGTCTAGGAATTTAAATAATAATAATAATGATTCACTCATGTAAAAAAAAAAAAAAAAATTTAAATTTTCTTTTTACTCACGCGGAATCGGATATGCGTATTTATCTGGATGTTTGGCTATTAATGTGTTTTTTATATGACGTCTTCCGACTCCATGTGCTCCTAATAAAACCAACGTTTTCCTATGAAAGTCTGTAAAATAATAATAATAATAATAATTACAATCGATATCGATTATGTTCTTGTTTTTTTTGGTATTAATTCTTATAACTTACTCGGTAATTTGACTACTTCTTCATACGTGACTATATCTAA
>NW_002987340.1:86352-91425 GCF_000006295.1 Pediculus humanus corporis
GAAGGAAACAGGTTTCATACATCGAGTGCAGAGTAACATAATAAATTATTATTATTATTATTATTTTTATAAAAAAATAATGTAAAAAAAATTGTAAAATAAAAAAAAAAAAAATTAAATTGTTCATTTATCAGACAGGAAAAAATTATTTATTTATTTATTTATGTTTTTTTTTTGGGGGGCGGGGAAATTATTAATAAATACATAAGAAAAAAAAAGAAAGTTTTTTTACGATATTATTTAATCGCCGTAAATTTTAATAATTAAATTTATTTATTTATTTATTAAAAAAATCGAGTTAATAAAATAATAATAAAAAAAAATTATTTATTTATTTAATTGTGTGCAAGCTATAAAATAAAATACCAAAATTTAACGATAAATAAAATAATTAAAAAACGAAGCGTAAACAAAACATAATAATAATAATAATAATAATAATAATAATAATAATAATAATAATAATAATAATAATAATAATAATACATAAAAAGCAAAAAAAATAAATAAATAAATAAAATATAAAAAAAACTAAATTTGTGTTTTTGAACTCGTGGACGATATTATTATTATTATTTTTTTTAAAATTATTATTATTGTTATTATTTATTAAAATCAATATATTATGTTATTAAAAAAAAATTTCTTCGTTTGTTTAATAAATAAATAAATAAAAAACTAATTTTAAATTAAAAAAATTTTTTTTTTTTTTTTTTAAACATTAAATTATTCGTTATGATCGAATAATATGTACTGTGATACGAATCATCATGCAAACAACAACAACAATACCAACGACAACGACAACAAACAATAACAACAACAAACAGAAAAACAACGTTGATATCATCATTTTTTTGTATAAATACCTGTGGAGCCATCGCATCCATCTTCATGCGACGAACAACCTCCTTCCGTGTCACCTTTGAACAACACATAACATAACACATAACATAACAAACTGCACGCAAATATTTATATATAATAATAATAATAATAATAATAATAAACAAATCTACAAAAAAAACAAAAACGCACGCAAGCGTTTTTTTCTTTCTCCTTCTCTTTCTTTCTCTTTTCAAGTTTATTTTTTTATTGCTTTTTAACAAAATTTAAGAATAATAATAATAATAATTTTTAAATAAAATATTTAAACAAAAAAAAACTTTTGTTACTCTATGGAGTTCATAAAATGTTTTAAATTTATTTTCGATTTGAAACTTTAAATGTTTTTCAAAATAAAATAAAAATAAAAATTTAATTAATTAATTTTTTAAATAAATAAGTAAAAGATAGTTCGATCAAATTTTTTGTTTTTCTTTTCTCTCCCCCCCCCCCTTGAATGTTAATAAACAGGTTTGAATTTTCGTTTCGTAATTTTTTTCATAACTTTCTTTTTAATTAACGTTAAAAAAATAATAAACGGTTTCGTAATTTCATAAATTTAATCATAACTTAAAAATAATCATAAAAAAAATTTATTTTGCCGAAGCCGAAGCCCAAGAAAAAAAAGGCAAAAATTTTCGCAAATGGAGGCCAAAACAAAACAACAAAATCCTCATTTCTGAGAGAATTTAAATGCCAAATAAAATAATAATAATAATAATAATATTAAAAATTGTATAAATAAATGCATACACGTGCACCAAAATTATTTTTATCGTTTGTTTTAAAATTGCAATTATTTAAATTTTTCCAACAAACAAAACCACAAAAAAAATTTTTTTTAAATATAATTTTCCAGTTTTTTTGCTATCGATCCACATAATTTCATTTTACTTTAAAAACTTCCAGAAAAAAAAAATTTTTGTGTTGGTTATTTTTAATTTCGCTTGCATGCGTTTTCTAATAATAATAATAATAACAATAATAATAATAATAATAAAATATCTTTGAGCAATAAACTATTAAAAAACTTTTAAAGGAAAAATTAAATTTTTTTTTTTTTTTTTTTTTTTTGTCAAAAAACTTTATTTCTTTCTTGCGCGATTAATTTAAGTTTCAGTTTCATACTCATACTCATCATCATCATCATTATCATCATCATCTTTTGTTCATTTCTTTCAGTTTCTTTTAAAAAAAAGAAAACTTTTGCTTTCATTTAATTTTTGTATTTGAAAGTTGATGATGAACATAAAATAACCAAAGCTTTCAAATAATATTTTAAACTTTTTCCACGTGACTCCCTCATTTTCTTTTCTTTTCTTTTTTCGTTAAAAACAAAACGTACAATGTTGCCGTTTTGACATTTTGTATATAATAAACATTATACTACAACTTCTACTATATAACCTCAGTTTTTATTCATTTAAATAATTTACCTTACGTGGGTTTTAAATTTAAAAAAAAAAAAAATGGAGGATTCAATGCTAAACAAAAGACGAAGAAGGAGAGCGATAGAAACACAAAAAGTATTTATGTACGTACGAATAATTTCCCTCCCCTCCCTTCCTCTTCTCTCGTTACATTTAAACCCAGTTTTAAAAAAAAAAAAAAAAAAAAAAAAAACAAAAAAAATAAATAAATACCTTGATCTTGCTTGCTCTTTTCAACAGCAACGCAAGCCGTTCTCCATTCTTGCAATTCCGGCGAAGGAATCAAACCAGCTGATCCCCCCGAATTATCTTTTCTTGCTTGCCACCAACTATGATCTGCTTTATCGATAATCTAAAAAAAAAAACGGATATGATGACGTAACCAAGGGAAATGACCAAATTCCAGAAAAATTTATAAAAAAAAAAAAAAAAAATGACTCACTTGTAAAATATCCCCTGTTTTAAAAGCAAGGCCCGCTTGAGTGCATGGAATTAAATCATCTTCTAAAGGATCATAAGAAAATTGAGCACGAACAAATATCTGAAAGAAAAAAAAAAACAAAAAAAAACATTTTAAACAAATTAATAATATTTATTCTGAATCCTATAACAACAACTACAAACACAACAACATAAACATAAACAACAACAACAACAACGTAGAAATTTACATAGTTTTATCTAGCATTTGATAAACAAACCAAAATTTTAAAATTTTGTTATTCCTAATAAAAAGCGTTAATTAAAAAAAATTGTTAATCAGGTTTGACGTTTTACAAACCTCTCCCCTTCCCCCCCAAAAAAAAAACAGAAAATTTAGTTAATAAATAAATAAAATTTCTTGTTTCTAACGAAATAATAAAGCTCACACACACATACACACGAGACTACAACAAAAACTACAACTATAAAAATATATATATACATTTTTTTTCTTTTCAAAACATTAATAATAATAATAATAATAATAATAATAATAATAATAATAATAATAATAATAATAATAAAAAATTATAATTCAGTATTTTACTTTTGGGAAAAATTTTTATGACTTAAAAGTGGATTATTTAGGAGGAGTTTTCAAAAAAACCAAAATTTTCCTTTTTTTTTCTCTCTCTTTTTTTTTTTTATAAAGGTCAAAAGGGGAAAAGAAAATTTTTCCCACTTTTCCCAAAGATATAAATAAAAAAAAAAAAATTAATTAAAATAATTTTTTATTTAAAAAAAAAAAAAAAAAGTCAACGCCGCGATAAATAATTTTAAATTTTCTTTTTTTTTTTTTCTTTTGTTTAATGAAACAAGAAAAATTAATTTTTTTTCTTCTCCTTCTTTTTTTTTTTTTTTATTTTGTTTATTTTTTTTAAATTTCATTATCGAAGACCAAGAGAGAGAGAGAGAGATAAAGAAATAATAACTTTTAATTAAGTTCATAACATTACTTATATATATATATAAAAAAATAAAGAAAATTTATTTATTTAGATCGTAAAAAAAAGAGAAGCCATCACGAAAAACAAAAAACAATAAATAAATTGATTATGTAAAAGCAAAACAAATAAATTTAAAAAAATTTTATGTATGTGTGTGCGTGTAAAAATCGCTAATAAAATTAACAAAATATTTACTATTAATAATAAAACAAAAAGTTCTAGAAAGAACAAACAATATTTATGATATGAACCCAAAAAAAAGTAAATAAATAAATAAATGAAGATACACACCAAGCGAAATTATGAGAATTCAACAACAAAAAAAAAGAAAAAAAGAAGCGAAAAATGAAAAGCAGGCAATTTCAATAAATAAAAATAAAATAAAATTTTCTATTCTATAACGACTATGAATGTTTTTTTTTAAAGACATCACACCAGATGAAAATAGGGGAGGGGGAGAGAGAAAGAAATAGAAAGAGAGAGAAAAAAAATACTTACTAGAACTGGTAGAGGTTTTATCCTGAACAACTGACCAATTAGTGGGCCATTAACAAACACATTTTAAATTAATTAAAAAAAAAAAAAAGAAAAGAAAAAAAAACAGAAAAATAGAAAAAGAAGAAAATCACACACAAAAAAAAGAAAGTAAGAAAAGAGAGAGAGGGAGGGAGGGAGGGAAGGGAGAGAAAGAGAGAGAGAGAGAAAAAAAAAGGAAAATTTATATTAATTAAAAACCAGGTGAGGATTTATAAAAAAAAAAGAAAAAGGTTAAATTATTCCTTAAACGTTTTGATTTTTTCCTTTTTTCCTTCCTTCCCCCTTCCCCAATACCCTCCACTCCACTCCCCTTCCCTTCCCTTCCTCCCACGTTAATTTTAACAATAAAATCATTAACACTAACGACGAAAGGAAACGAATTTAAATTTCTAAAAAACTTGTAATTACATATAATTATCATCATTATTATTATTATTATTATTATGAATCATCTTGAAATATAATTGAATAAGTTATAAAATTAAAAAAAGATGGGTAGAGATAGTGTGCGCTTTGTTCAACAATGAAGAGAAGGAAAATATTTCAAATTATTATTATTATTCCTTTTTTTCGGGGGGGGGGCGGGGGGAGGTCGAGAGCAATCGAAATCAGCGCGGATTTTCATAAGTGAGAAACTTATGTTCCCTTTAAAAATATTCTCGGTAAGAAAAGAATTACGACAAAAAAAAAAAAAAGGAAACGGAAACGACAAACCGGAAAAAGCAATTAAATGCAGTCGAAATGAAAAGTCGTTAAAAAACAAAAAATCTCACATATTTTTTTTTTTTTTT
>NW_002987340.1:91620-123746 GCF_000006295.1 Pediculus humanus corporis
ACTTAATTTTTTTTCTTTTTTTCATTTTATTTTTTGTATTTTTGCTTTTTTTTTGTATTTTTTCTTTTTTTTTTCATTCCCCTCCCCCCAAAAAAAAACAAAATCGATAGAAATATATAATAATTTTCCTTACGACGATTACTCACGTGATTAACAAAAAAAAAAAGAGAGAGAGAGAGAGAGAAAATTTTTTGCTATAGTTAAAAAAAAAATTCAAAACATTTTTTTTTTTTTTCGCACGAACCTTAAACATTTAAAAAAACTTTTTTTCGGACTCGACAAAAATAATTAATAATAATAATAATAATAAGTTTTTCTTTTTTTACGTAAAAGTTATACTTTTATCACCATACATTAAATTAAATAATTAAATAATCCTTTAATTTATTATTATCATTATTATTATTAATATTAAATGACCGCAACTTTTTCATTTACGGCGCGTAAAAAAAAATGTGGAAAATTCACATTAAATTTTTTTTCCTTTTTTTTCCCCTCGTTTTTATGGATGGCGTCGCCGCTTAATTTTCTTACTTTTAAAAAAAATAATTTTTTTTAAAATATTGCTATTAAAAAGATGAAGGAAAATTTGAAAATATCGATGATTATAAAAAAAGAAAAGAAAAAAAAAGGAAAAATAAATAAATAAAATAAGTTAATGAATGATTAAAAAAAAAAAAATAAATCAACTATAACACAACTATTACCACTACTACTAATACTACTACTACTAAATTTTCTGGTGTGATGTTTTCAGGTACAAAAAAAAATAAAAAAAAAGAAATGCTAAAAAAAATGAAAAAGAAAAAAAAGAAAATCAACACAAATATGAATCAATACAAAAAAAACTATTTATAAAAAAAAAAAAAAAAAAGAAAAGAAAGAAAAAAGCAAGACAGAAAAAAGTCAAACCTTTCTTCAAAAGAAAAAGATGAAGAAGAAGAAGAAGAAGTTGATGATAATGATGATGATGATAAAAAAGACAAAAATATATAGACACGAGAGAAAATTTTTATTTAAAAAAAAAAAAGGAAGGGGGGGGGAAAGAGTTGACAAGTTTTATAAAATGTATTAAAATGCACGGCACATGCTTCATTAAACATATTTTCTTTCCTTCTCACACACACACACGCACACGCACACACGCACGCGTTACAAACGGGTTTAAACAAAAAAAAGAAAATTCCAGTCCACAAAATAAAAAATAAAAAAAAAGAAACAAGGAAACGGAAATAGTAGTAGAGGAAAAAGAAAACCAGATTTAACCGGATTTTAGGTCGGTTTTTTTTTTTAATATAATATTTTCGGGTTATTCTCAATGAAAAAAAAAAAAAATTGAAAAATTTTAGGATGAGGAAATAAAGAGAGAGAGAAAGAGAGAGAGATAGAGATAAAAGAAAAACTAAGAGCCTATGATGGTAAGAAAAAGAAAAGGAAAAGTTTTTTTCAAAAAATATTGAGCTTACTTGTACCTCGCATGGCGGCGGAGCGCTTCGATATGATGGCACGATTTTAAATGTTATTGACCCTCTTGCTTCTCTCTGAAAACCAAAAAAAAAAAATTTTCATCAAAATGAGCGGGCGATTGGGGGCGGGGGGAGCAACAGCAAAAATTTATCTACCAGTATTTTCTGGAGTGCGTTCACGGATTGATTAGCAACTGGAATCCCATTTATTTCTCTTATTTCATCTCCGACGTGAAGTGTTGCCTGTCTATGAATCATACCGCCGTGCATAATTCTAGCCACGATGCATTTCCCTTCTTCGTTCATTTTTAACGTTATTCCCTAAAGAAATTATATAAAAAAAAACAAATTCATAAATCAGAACAAGAATAAAAAAAAGAAGAAAAGAAACCAAAAAAAAAAAAAGAAAACCCTTCGTCCAAATCGTAAAATTGTAAAAAAAGAAAAAATTATTTTCACGAGAAAAACAAAATATAAAATATTTGTAGGAAACGAAAGACAGAAAAAAAAATTATTTTTTCCCCCTTTTTCCAGAATTTCCAGAAAAATAAATAAAAACAGAGGGAAATTTTATTTTTTTTTGTTGGCAATATTATTACGTTTTCCGTTTCCAATTAAAAAAAATGTTTACCCGATATTTATACATTATAAAAAAAAAATTATATCATGTTTTTTTAAATTATGTTTTTTAAGTAATTTATGACGACAACAACAAACACAACAAACACAGTAACAAATACAATAGAAGAACTTACCATGGGTTCATCTGTATTTTTTTGAAATTGAACCAATCGAACTCTCGTAACGTTTTCCATTTCGACATCATCGTTTGATCCTTCGATGTCGTCACCATTGAGATATGGCATGACGGGTGGGGGAGTGACTCGAACGGCATCTTCACCGTAAACCTCGTGAGCGACAACATCGTGAGCCTGAAGTAATGCCTGAAAAAAATTAGAAAAAAAAAACCGATAAATTTTTATTTTAAAAAAAATTTAATCCTTTTCATTTTGTTTTTTTGAAGAAAAACAATAAAAAATTAAAGAAAGAAGGAAAACAGTTGATATTGATTTAATATACCGAGTGAATAAAAAATTAAAAGTTTTTTCGCGGGGGGCGAAGTGAAAGCGGAGGCGAGGGCGAGGGTTATCAAGATGAAAACAAAAAAATATGATTTTTCTTATTTTTTTCCCTTCATCTCCGAACGAGTTTTAATTAAATAACAAAAAAATTTTCCATTTTTTTTTTTTTTTTTTTAAGCAGAAGAAGAAGAAAATGGGTGGTAATGTTGGTAGTAATGCGGTCGGGGAGGAGGCGGGGGGGGGGTACGTTCAATGATTTGATTAATATTTCAAATGTTCATAAATTAAATTACATCACATCGTGTTCATCGAGTTTTCCTCTTGCTGCTTTTTTTTTTTTTAATATTTTATTAAAAACATGTTTTACTCCATTTTTTTTATTATTTTTTCATAAGTAAACAAAGTGGAAAATCATTTACCCTAAGTATTTTATAAAATGTACATAAAAAAAGAGAGAGAGAGAAAACAGTGTTGTAAACTTTTAAGTGCAAAAAAAAAAAGTAACGTGAGAAAAATTACTCTCTCTCTCTCTTGCAACAAAAACAAAATATTACCTTACAGTAATTAATAATTTTTTTTTTTTTTGTAAAAAAAATTCAATTAAAAAAATATTTGATCGATATAAAAACAAAAAAATTAATTAATTAATTAATTATTGACACGACGGATTTATTAACAAAACAAAAAATAAAAAAAAAAAGGTTAGAAGGTGGGAAAAAAAAAACAAAAGGAAATTCGTTTCTCTCCCTCCCCCACTCTCTCTCTCTCTCTCTTTTATTTAAATTTCTTGATTTCATCAAAATGATGATTTTTCATAAACTTTTATTATTATTATTACCCGTTTTTATTTTTTATTAATTAAACTTTTTTTAAAAAAATTTTTTTCCTTTTTTTTTTCATACCTTTGAGAAAAAAGGCAAATGTTAATAAAAAACATAAAAAATTAAATATAATAACGTTTTATAATTCAACGTAGTTGTTTTTTTTACAAAATGAATGAATGAATGAATGAATGAAATTCGTACGTCCGTCGATGCATCGTTTAAATTATTATTATTATTATTTTTTATTTAATAAAAACCTAGAAAATTTTATAGAATGGTGATAAAATTATTTATAGCAGCTCATCATCAAAGATTTTTTTAAAATTTTTAATACATTTGGGGGACATTTTCGGATCGAGGAAACAAACAACGTGAGTGCGAGAGAGATGAGAGAGAGAGAGGGGGGAAAAAAGAAAAACAAGGAAAACATTATGGAAAAATCTTATTATCAAAAAACTTTCGACTGTTTTCAGGTAGATAAAAAAAAAAAAAAGTTGGGTGGATAAAGGTAATTTATTTACCGGAACAATAATGGTAACTGCGGTTAGCGTAAATGGGATTTCCTAAAATTTACGATGTGTAATTTTCCACGGAAAAAAAAAAAAAATTTGAGTTTAATGTTATTTATCTGGGGGTTTTTCTTTAACCGATAATAATTCAAAAAAAAATTATTTATCAATCGTATGATATTACAACATAATTTATTTTACGCATAAAGACGACGACGACGACGACGACAAACGACGTACTTAATAATTTAAATTAAATTTTCCTGTCGGTAAAAAAAAAAAAAAAAAAAAAAAAAAAAACACGTGGTGCGTGAATACCACCTTTTATAAAAATTATTATCATCATTATTATCATTATTTAATTTTAACCCAAAATTTAATTTATGATATTAAAAAAGTATTGGGTTGGCAAATAAATAATTACGAATTTTTTAAGAAAACAAAAAACGATTTATTAATTATGTCAAATTATTTTTATCCATTATATTATGTTTATTATTATTAGTGACCTTTTGACATTTTTCGGGTGGTATCATTTTCCTTTTTTTATACAACTCTTTAGTTTTAGGAGCAAAAAACTGCTCCAATGCAGTTTTGACCTCATTGTCGTTTTGGAATTTTTGTCCGTTTAAAAAATTTTTTAGGAATCGGAAAAAATGATAATTATTTGGAGCTAGTTTGGGACTATATGGAGGGTGCAGCAAAACGTTCCAGCCTAGCTCCAGTAGTTTTTGTCCAGTGGCTAAAGTTAGAGAGGGCCTGGCATTATGGTGGTGAAAGACAATTCCTTTGCTATTGGCTAGTTCCGGTCGTTTTTTTTGGATGGTATCACTTAAATTAGTCAATTGTCGAATGTAAACCTCTGAATTTATGGTCTGACATCGTGGCAGCAGCTCAAAGTTGACTATGCCTTTGTAATCCCACCAAAATGATAACAATACCTTCTTTTGGTGAATGTCAGTCTTAGAAGTTGTTGGTGCCTGTTTCCTTGCCTAAACCAGGATCTTTTTCTCAAAAAGTCATCATAGACAACCCACTTTTCATCTCCGGTGACCATTCTTTCAAAAAAGGGTCATTTGCATTGCGTTTAAGAAGCATATCGCAAAGACCAAGTCGCCTCGTTAACTAACGTTCCCCAAAGTAACGCATCAAGCTTCTTTTGGCACCCAAGACGCTGCAGACGGTTTTTGACGCACGTATGTGACACATCTAGCTTCTTTACAATGTCCTTCGTCGAACTATACCGATCATAATCAATGAGGGCCTTTATTTGCTCATCTTTAACCTCCAATTGGCGCCCGGAGCGCTCCTCATTTTGCAAAGAAAAATCTCCAGAACGGAATTTCGCAAACCAGTTTTGACACTGCCGTTCTGTTAAGGCTTCATCCCCCTAGACGACCCACAACTTTTTATTGGCCTGGGAAGCATTAACACCCTTTCAAAAATAAAAAAGTAAAATGTGGAGGAAATGCTCGCTCTGGCTCCCCATGTTTAATTATCTTTTGCTCGCGTACTATTTAAGAGTTCAATGAAATTTTGGTACTGAATGTTACAGAAGGAACCAAGTAATAACATATCAAAAGTTCATGTCTGTACAAAAACGTAAACGTACTCAAAAAAAATAACAAACTATCTGTTGGTAATATCCGCAGTTACTTATTTGCCAACCCAATAAATCTCTTTTTTACCTTTTTCTTAAAGTATAAAAAAAAAAAGCAGAAGGAAAAGGGAATAGAAGGGGGAGGGAAAATTGATAAATCAATAATAAAGTCACAACGGTAATAATATACCAAACCAACGTCAAATCATTAATAATAATAATAATAATAATAAACGTTCGAAATCGGTTAATAACCGTCAAAACCATTTGTCGATTTGCATTAAAATATACGAAAATCGTTCTTTTAAAAAAAAATGAAGAGAAGAGAAAAAAAATAGAATATAAGTTAAATTGCGCAGAAGAAAATAAATGAAAATCATTAAAAAATTTGATCGTCTATTTTACGTCATAGTTACATATATATAAATACATTTTTGTCCGCCATTTTGAAAAGAAAAAAAAAGGAAAGTTTAAATTGACTTTAAACCTACCTAAATTTTTATTAATATTATGAAAAAATTTTCCAACCGTTACGATAACATATAAAACAAAACAAAACAAATTTTCCTTTTTTTTAAAAATCATTTTCATTCGCATTTCTCTATAAATAATAATAATGATAAAATTTATTAAAACGCAAAATTATTTCGAAATCGAAAAGAAAGAGAGTGAGAAAATATCTCAAAAATGAACAAGGAAAAAAAAGGAGAGATGGAAATATAGTGGACACAATGGCGATGGATACTAATTACGGTTTGAACAACAGCAACAGCAGCATCCCCACCACCACCACCACCACCATCATCATCAGCAACAACACCACCAGCAATATTTCAAATATTTAGAATATTATTTAAATTTTACCTAAAAATGAAATGTGCCAAAAAAAAAAAAGAAAATTTAATATTACACAAAGGAATTTTTCACGAAGTAGATTGACGTAGAAAATTTCCCCCCCCCCCGCTTTTTCCTCTTTTTTAATTTTCAACAAAGATTTCAATTTAACCAAACGCTAAAATTTTACGTTGAATAAAATATAAAAATAAAAAAAAGAGAGAGAGGAAGCGAAAGAGAGAGAGAGAGATACATAAAAAGAAAAAAAAAAAAAAAGGTATTGAATCCCATATTGAACTTTATTTTAATTAAATCCGACTCCTCCTCTCTCTTGTAGAAAAAAAAAAATATATATATATATATATATTAAAGTTAAATACCATACACACATTCATACGTTTATAATATATATATATATATATATATATTGTCGTGGCCCGATTCGATTATCGATTCACAACGTTGATCTTCCTCCGCGTTCGTGGTATTATTCAAGATTGAAATCGAACACACTTTTAACGAAAGAAGAATTATATTGATTGTAAGCAACATAAGAACATTTTACAACATGTTACATGTACAGAACAAATTAGTCACTAAAATAATGTTATGAACACTACTAGTTGTAAACACAATCACAAAACTAGACCTAGACACAAGTTGAACTCTAAGATATCAGGAGAAACCGATGAACTAAGAGTCGAACACCAAGAACGAAGAGTTGTGCAACAAGAACCAAGTCCTGAGAAACAAGAACCAAGTGTTGAGAAACAAGAACCGATGGCTGAGACGTTCAGCCTCCTTTTATAAGTTCTGACTATCGCTAGACATTATTCATTCACTAGCACTTAAGATAAGATTAGAAAAGCGAAGCTTCTAGAAATGCTGACTATGTGTCTGCGATATGAATAGAGTCACTATCTCCAGACATGCTGACTTTGCGTCTAACATGTGAATGGAATCACTATCTCCAGACATGCTGACTTTGCGTCTAACATGTGAATGGAATCACTATCTCCAGACATGCTGACTTTGCGTCTACCATGTAAATGGAGTCACTATTCTCACTCATTTATCGAAAAATACATCACACTTGATATGGGTTCATAACACCTCCCCCCTTAAGAAGGAAAACAATTTTTTTTTTTGAAAAAGAAAAATTTGTTTTCTCCGTTTGTTGAAATTGGAAATTTTCCTTTGCTGACTCTTGCAGAATTCGTTTAAGATGAGAAGTTCTCGGGTAGATGCTATGACTGGATATCTTGTTCTGTTCCGTAGTAACATGATTTTAAATTGAAATTGTAAGTAGTGGAAGTATTTCCAGATAATACTCAATTGTGAACGCAAAAAGGATTAGGTTATGACTGGATAAAGTTAAAAAGGAAAAATAAGTTTTTTCATCTACTTAGAACACGGTTGTGTTGTTAACAGGATCAGCAACTAACTAATTACGAATTTTTTTAATTGGATATTGCTACCAGTTACTTTCTTGATTTCATAGGGTCCTTTAAATTTGGGAATATTGTAGTAAATTTGTTTAGACTTAATTTTATTTTTATTTAGATTTTCTCTTGGAACTTTTTCAGGATCTGGATTGCTGTTTTTCAATTGACCTTTTCCGTCTTCTTCGTTAGGCAATAACTGAACTTTACTCGGTAAAAATAGCTTTACTTCAGGAATAGTCTTTTTGTGAAAACTAGTTGATATAAAAACAGTTGCTTTCTTCCTGGTTTTCTTGGTACTGGAATTCCATTTCCGCTTTTTAGTATGCTTCCCAAAATTATCCTTGTGAATTTTAGCCTTTGGATTCTGTATGGATGATCGTTCTTTTCCTTTTGTTTTCACTTCTTTTACTTTTGGACCTTTTCTTTTATTTTTATTTTTAGGAAGTAATGGTGCTTCTTTAGCCTTTTTCTTAGATGAATTCGTAGAGGGTTGTCTTTCCTTTTTCTTAGATAAATTTGTAGAGGGTGCTTCTTTAGCCTTTTTCTTAGATAAATTTGTAGAGGGTGCTTCTTTAGCCTTTTTCTTAGATAAATTTGTAGAGGGTGCTTCCTTAGCCTTTTTCTTAGATAGATTTGTAGAGGGTGCTTCTTTAGCCCTTTTCTTAGATAAATTTGTAGAGGGTGCTTCTTTAGCCTTTTTCTTAGATAAATTTGTAGAGGGTGCTTCTTTAGCCTTTTTCTTAGATAGATTTGTAGAGGGTGTTTCTTTAGCCCTTTTCTTAGATAAATTTGTAGAGGGTGCTTCTTTAGCCTTTCTCTTAGATAAATTTGTAGAGGATGCTTTTTCCTCTTGAGCAGGAATTGATCCTGGTAAAGAATCTGTTTTCTCTTCAACTTCAAGTTTGGATTCTGGTAAAGGATCTGTTTTTTCTTTAACTTCAAGTTTGGATTCTGGTAAAGAGTCTGTTTTCTCTTCAACTTCAAGTTTGGATTCTGGTAAAGAGTCTGTTTTCTCTTCAACTTTAAGTTTGGATTCTGGTAAAGGATCTGTTTTCTCTTCAACTTTAAGTTTGGATTCTGGTAAAGGATCTGTTTTTTCTTTAACTTCAAGTTTGGATTCTGGTAAAGGATCTGTTTTCTCTTTAACTTCAAGTTTGGATTCTGGTAAAGGATCTGTTTTTTCTTCAACTTCAAGTTTGGATTCTGGTAAAGGGTCTGTTTTCTCTTCAACTTCAGGTTTGGATTCTGGTAAAGGATCTGTTTTCTTTACCTTTGGAACTTCAGTTTTTGATTTTGTAACTTCTAAAAGTTTAAGTTTTTCCCACAATTTTCTTGTGTTATCCTCATAGTGGATACATGCTGATTCTTGTTTCCAATTTGTCAAACCTTTTATCAGTTGACTATGGGGTTTCTTGTCTTGGTATAATTCTATTAGTTTTGTTTTTACATCATCCCAATTATCAAAATTGTACCAAGAAATTCGATCCCTGGCTTTACCAGTGATTCTGGAGTAAATGAATCTGAAGAGTGGGTACTTATTCTCTTCAGAGGACAGTTCAAAAGCATTATCACAATCAGAGATAAATGCATCAAGTTGGTTCCTTTCTCCGGAAAAGAAATTAGGAACTAGACTACACAAGAAATCAAGGGATATTTCGGATGGGTCGAAAACAGGTTGACCAGTTCTAGGCATTGTTCACAACAAAAATGAGTAACTATCTGTACTTACTTACAATACAAAAAGAATCTCTGATAAAGAGTTGAAACCCAACAACACGAAAAGAATTACTTTAAATCCTTCTGATTTCCTGTTGTTCAGAAATATCCTACCGACTGCGCCATAAATATGTCGTGGCCCGATTCGATTATCGATTCACAACGTTGATCTTCCTCCGCGTTCGTGGTATTATTCAAGATTGAAATCGAACACACTTTTAACGAAAGAAGAATTATATTGATTGTAAGCAACATAAGAACATTTTACAACATGTTACATGTACAGAACAAATTAGTCACTAAAATAATGTTATGAACACTACTAGTTGTAAACACAATCACAAAACTAGACCTAGACACAAGTTGAACTCTAAGATATCAGGAGAAACCGATGAACTAAGAGTCGAACACCAAGAACGAAGAGTTGTGCAACAAGAACCAAGTCCTGAGAAACAAGAACCAAGTGTTGAGAAACAAGAACCGATGGCTGAGACGTTCAGCCTCCTTTTATAAGTTCTGACTATCGCTAGACATTATTCATTCACTAGCACTTAAGATAAGATTAGAAAAGCGAAGCTTCTAGAAATGCTGACTATGTGTCTGCGATATGAATAGAGTCACTATCTCCAGACATGCTGACTTTGCGTCTAACATGTGAATGGAATCACTATCTCCAGACATGCTGACTTTGCGTCTAACATGTGAATGGAATCACTATCTCCAGACATGCTGACTTTGCGTCTACCATGTAAATGGAGTCACTATTCTCACTCATTTATCGAAAAATACATCACACTTGATATGGGTTCATAACAATATATATTATTATAATATATAAATTCAAATATTAAATAAAATTATTATTGTATGCGTATGCGTAATGCGTAAATATTAATAATATATATATATAAATATTACGGCATGTAAAAATAAAGGTTTCCACGAAAATTATCATTATTATTATTAATATTAAAATTTTAATAAAAATGACATATGGCCTGGTATAATATATACTCGTGCGGATACATACATACGTAAAAAGAAATAATAATAATAATAATAATAATAATAATAATAATAATTTATTTATTAATTACTTACGTAGCAAAGCATAGGATTTTTTTTCTCACGATCGATTTTCCATATTTAACGTTATGACGTTTAAAAATTCAATTTAATTTGTAAATTAAATTTCAATTTAATTAATTAATTAATTAATATACATGAGATAAAATTTATTATTATTATTACTTTTATTTCTTTCCTTCATTTTCTTTTGTTTTTTTTTTTTAAAAAAAACTTTAAAAACTTTTTACACGTAATAAATAAATTGTCAATCAATCATATTAAATTCCTACATTTTTCATTTTTTTCTATACCTAAAAAAGGTATTTATTTTTATTTTTTAAAATTAAACAAAAAAAAAGTTTTCATATATTTCAAATAACAAAAAAAGAAAAACATAAAAAAAATGTTTTTTTTCACGAAACCAAAGTTATCATCATCATTAATATTAGTCGAAGCAAAGGGGGAAGGGTAAAGGAAGACACGAGTGAGGGGTAGAGAGAAAGAGAAAAGAAGAAAAGTAAAAACCTTTCAATTATTTTCAATCACGTCAATTATTATTTGAGAGAGAAAAAAAAAATTTTCCTCTTCTTCTGTCAAAATTCACATAAAATAAAAAAAATTATTTTTACTTCAAATCAAAAAAAAAATTACGTGATAAATAAATAAATCAAAGCCTCCCTTTCCTCCCTCCACCCCTAAAAAAATCATTTTATTATTATTATCATCATCATCAACAAATTCGAAAACCAAAAAAAGAAAAGAAAAAAATTTAATAAGATCACGTAATTTAATTCGTCATTTAAATAATAATAATAATGATAACACAATATTTAATTACAAATTTTTATTTATTTTGTAAAATAATAATAATAATAATAATGATGATGATGATAAAATTTCGTTCGAAATAATTTTTTTTTTTTAATAAAAAATTTCATAAAAAAAATAAATAAAATTGAAAAATCAAAAAAATTTTCCTTCTTTTTTTTTTGTCTTATTTGTTTTATTTCATTTTATTTTTGCAACAGCAGCAGCAGCATCAGGAGCAACGTAATCAGAAGGAAAGCAAAAGGTTTTAGAAAATTCGATTTTTCCTTTTTTTTTTTTTTAAAATCATTTGAATAATTTTTTATTATTATTTTTTTACTTCCGTTAAAAATTTTCCTTTCGATTGAATGAAAAGAAATTTTCGCGTAAAGATCATTTCTGATTGGTTCATTGTTTGATTTCCTCCTTTTTTTCTTTGTTAAATAATAATAATAATAATAATAATAATAATAATAATAATAATAATCGCGATAATGACAAACGTCGTCTATTCTCGATTATTATTCTTGAAAAAAAAAAGAATTTTTTTTTTAAAAACAAGAAATAAAAGATTTTCCCCCTTCTCCCCAAAAAAAAATTAAATCAAATTAAAGTTTACGAAACGAAGAAGGAGAGGAAGAAGGGGAGGGGAGGGAAGGGGAAAAAAGAGGGAGAGAAAAAGAGAGAAAAGGGAAATTTTTTTTTTTTTTAATAAAATAAGTTATAAAAATAAACGTGATTCTTTTCCCGATTTTTTAAGCCCCCCCCTCTAAAATAAGAAAGGGAAAACTTTTCCTTTTTTATTTTGATTTGTTTTATTTATTTCTTACAACAAATAAATAAATTTTTTTTTCCGGTTTGAAATTTTTTTTTTTTTTTTATAAATAATCCGGTCAACGTTTTTTTTTTTTTTTTCAAATATGAAATTCTACACATTTATTACTCCCATAGAAATATTGTCTTACGAATGACAATAATAATAATAATAATAATAATAATAACAATCCTTCCTCCCCAACTCCCACTAAAATTTTAAAACTTGCAGATGGTAAATGAATTTTTAAAAAATGTAAAAAAAAAAAAAAAAAGAAAAAGTGAAATATTTCTTCGACATTTTACAAATCATCTGCTACGAAAAAAATAAAAAATTTAAATAAATAAATAATAATAATAATAAAAATAATAAAAAGTCCAATCCCATTTTGACAGTTAAATATAACGATTCAAGAAAATTAATTATTATTATTATTATTATTAATCGCATAATTTTTTAAAGATTAACAAATACGAAAAAAGGAGAACAAAAATTTTTTTTTTTTAAATTGTTGATTTTTGATTGTTTTTGAATTTCCCTGTCGTTTTTTGACCCCCGCGACAAATACAAAAGTTCAACAGTGACGTATTAATAATTACTCATTACCCCTCCCCCCATTCAAATAAAATAATAACAAAAAACAATTAATTAATAATTTTAAAATTTCGTTAAAGCCCCATCGCGACAAAAAAAAATAAAAAATTTGTTCGAAACGATTTTTAAATATTTAAATAAAATTTTTTTACTTTTTTGGGGGGCACGAGGAAAAGGAGGGACAAATGATTAAATTAAAACGACACACGAATCTATTTCCGTAAATAATAATAATAATAATAATAATTTTTTCCTTTTCACTTTTTAAAAATAATTTTTAATAAGTAAAAATTTTTATTTTTTTTTTGTTACTTAAAAATTTTACTTCACATAATTTATATACGTAATAATAATAATAATAATAATAATAATAATAATAATAATAATAATAATAATAATAATAATAATTTAGAATAAAAGTAAAGTAATTTTCTTTTTTTTTCTTATTTAAAAAAAAAACACAAGACACACACACACACTTTATTTACTTTTATTTCTTATTTATTTATTAACTAAGTAAAAAACTTAACATTAGGTAAACAAAAACAAAAACAAAAAAAAACAGAAACTTTTTAAACAACTTTTGTAAATTTATTTTTCCATAACCGTTGGTTACAAAGTCGAAAAGAAAACTGAATGAATATTCAAGGGAGAAAAAAAAAGAGAACTAAATAAAACCGAGGAAAAAGATTAAAGAAAACCGTTAGTTAAAGCTCAAGATGGCGTTAAATATGTATGTATATATATATATGTTTCCTTCTGACGCCATTCCCTTGACAACTGATAAAGTTCAGCCATGAAAATTTTTACATAGGGAGACCTCTAAAGGTGAAAATCCGTACTAAATGAAAATGTTTTACCCTTTTTTTTAAAACGCACGTGTTCGTTTTAGCTTTTGGCACGGTGGTAAAAAAAAAATAAAAAAAAGGGGAAAAAAAAGGGAAAAAGAGCGAGCGAGAGAGAGAGAGAGAGAGAGAGAGAGAGAGAGAGAGAGAGAGAGAGAGAGATAGAAAAAACACATTTTCTCATTTTGGTTTTTCAAAAATAAAAAATAAAAAAAAAAATACAACAAAAATTAAAATCGATCGAAAATTAAAATTTAATTTACCAATAAAACAAAATTTTATATAATTTCCTCATTTATTATATATATATACAATTTCGAAAATTAAATTTTATTACGTTAAATCAAAAAAATAAATAAAATAAAATAAGTTAAAACGGTTAATAATAAAATTTCATTTCAATAATAAGGCACTTAAATAAAAAATAAAAACATTTTAACGCCTTACTCCGGAATAATAATATAAATTAAATTAAGTAATTTTTTTTTTTTTTTTTTATTAACCACATGATGATGATGATGATGATGATGACACGTAAAAAGAAAAAACGAAAAAACATGTAAATTTTCCAAATTTCCAACAAACCAATAATGATTTTATATTTATTCATTTCCAAGTGATTGATAATTGATTGATAAAAGTTAAAAATCAATTTAAAAAACAAAAAATACTGACACACACACACAAATTTAAATAAGTTTTCCCGTTTTTTTTTTTCTGGAAAAATCCCCAAGGAATATTGATTGCGGACGATAGAAAAAAAAAATTTGATTAAAATTAAATCAAGTTGAAAATTAGCATAATAAAAAGGTTACTTAGTAATCTAAATAAAAAGAAAAAAAATAAAAAAAAAGGAAGAAAGAAAAACGAACATAAAAAACGCAACAACTACAACAACAACAAACACTACATATAATCAAATTGATGTAAAAAAAAAAAAAAAATCGGTTGATTTTAGTGTGCGTTTCAACAAAACGGGTTTTCTCAAAATCATTAAAAAAAAAAAAAAAAGCTTAAAGATATGAAAAGATATGGTAGTAATAAAAGTAAAGTGATGAGAGAGAGAAAAAGAGAGAGAGAGAGAGAGAAAGTGAGAGAGAAAACTCGCCATAAAAAAAAAAAACGCAAAAGAAAAATAGAATGAGATTTTAGCTCGGCATGAAAGCAATTTTATGTATCTTCTCATCATCATCATCTTATTTTAGTTAAATTAAAACCGAAATAAAAATAAAAATTTCTTCCTCTTTTTCTTCCCTTTTTTTTTTTAACTTTAAACTTTAACCTTTAACCTTTAAAAAAAAAAAATTATTAAACAAAATAATTTGTCGGCATAATTTTTTCCAAAAAAAAAAAAAAAAAAGGGTAAAATCCTTGAAATGGCGTCTTTTGTACAACAAAAACAACAACAACAACAAAAACTGCATTAAAATTACAACGTTCTTTGAAAATAATAATAATAATAATAATAATAATAATAATAATAATAATAATAATAATAATAATAATAATAATAATAAACGATAATAACGATAATTACAACGTAATTCTCAAACATTTCAATTTTAATTTAATTAAAAACTTTTTTTTTTCCTCTACAGTTTTCCCCGGTCCCCCCGCCACAAGTTTTCGTCACAAGAATTCGGTCAGGAGTTTTTTTTTTTTTTTTGATAAATAATTACGTAATTTACAAAAAAAAAATGACGTTAATAATAATAATAATTAATAAAGTTAATGAATTTTAATTTCAAAAAGGGGAAAATATACAATTCGTATTGATTAAAAATAAAACGAAAATAAATAAAATTTACATTACTCTCATCGATTAATCAATTTCATTATTATTATTATTATTATTTAAAATTTAAAAAAGAGGAAAATGAGTGGGGGGGGTGTGTGTGATATTAAAGGACGAGGGATAAAAATGGAATCCCCGGAACCGTGGGGAAAAGCGTTAAAAGCAAGCAAGAAAGCAAGCAAGCAAAAAAAAAAAGGAAAAAAAAGGAGAAAAAAAAAGGAAAAAAGGAAAACAATGATGGCGTTTGACAGCGCTTTCTAGCGGAATTCATATCAAATTTAATCGTCATCAATAAGAATTCTCGTGTTGATGCTGCTGCTCCTGTTTCTGCCCCTATTATTATTATTATTATTTATATTACGTGAGAAATTTTTACGAACGACAAAACGAATAAAATTAAATGAAAATAAATAAAATTAAAAAAAAAGTAAAGAAAATTAATAAGAAAAAAAAGGAGAAGAAGAAAAAAAAAGAAGGATAAGGATAAGGAAAAAAAAAAAAGAAAATAGTACGTGTTGAATTTTCCTAAGGTTTGGTTTCGTATTGATTTTTTTTTTTTCCTACCCAAAGTCTCTTATTTATTTATTCTTCTCTTCTCATATTTTTAAAAAAATATATATGGAGAGAGAGAGAGACAGATATTTCTTGCAGTTTTAACCCTATTCATCATCATCATCATCATATTTAAATATAAAAATTTGTGATTTTTCTAAAACGAATTAATTTCCGGAAAATTTTTTTCTTAAACATGTGATTCGTTCGTTCGTTTTGACCATGTCTGAATCGCAAAAAAAAAGGAAAATAAAATGACCCGACGAAATTATTATTATTATTATTATTATTATTATTATTATTATTATTATTATTGTTATTATTTTAAATAAAAATCGTCGTCAACTTTTAAAAACTATTGTGAAAAAACCGTGAGATTTATTATGTACATAAAAAAACAAAAAAAAAAAAAAAATTACACTTAACTTAATGGATGGATTTGTTTTAATGTTAAATTGTGTGAAAAGACTATATAAATTAAATTCCTCCCCCTCCCTTTCTCCCTCTCCCCTCGCCCCTCCCCCTTTTTTCTAAATTCCAAAAAAAAAAAAAAAAGAATTTCAATTAAATACAAAAAAAAATACAAAAAATAAAAATTTCTCAATCGTAAATTTAATTTAAAGTTAAAATTAAAAAAAAAATAGTAATAATAATAATAATAATAATAATAATAATAATAATAATAATAATAATAAAATAATAATAAAATGCGACAATCGAAACGCGGAGGTTTTTTTTTTTTTTTTAAAACCTGAAGAAAAAAAAAATAAAAAATATGGAAAGAATTAAAATATGTTCTTAAGTGTTATTATTATTTTTGCTCGGGATTTAAAATAAGAAAGACCGAAAAAAAAATTTAAATTAAATTAAATTAAATTAAATATTTTGGCGGGCGACGAAAGAAATTCATCTGGAGACAAAAAGTGGGGGTTGAGGGTTTGGGGGAAGTATAACAATAATAAATTTGAAAATCGATTGAAAAATTCGAAAAATCTTTAAAAAATATATTAAACCCGCATTATTATTATTATTATTTCGCATTGTATATAATATAGGTAATAAATTTTGGACCTCGAAAAATATTCGACTCATTTTTTTTTTTTTTTTTTTTAAATCGATTTCTTTGTTTTTAAACTAATAATGATGATGATAACAACAACAACAACGACTAACCCATTATCATTTTTGTTTCCGCCATAATTTAATTCATGATATTATGTCACGTGCGTGTGTGCGTGTGCGTGTGCGTGTAATCAAATACTTTAACAAAACTTTAATGAGTAAAAAAAGAAAATTTGTAAATTTAATTACGTATAAATTATTACAACGTTGTTGTTATACGTGTAAGAGACAGTTTTCGAAAGACATACGTAAAGAAATATATACATTTGTTTCATTTGGTTATATGAGTCTATTGCGATTTGGTAAACCGTCAAATCACTCTCTTGATAATACTCACTACTCACAACCATTTTAACAAATGAGAAGAAGGACGAATGACTTTTAACCTTTAACCTTCTCGAGTCTTAACTAATTTTTTTTTTCATTGAAAATTAAAATTTATTAAAACGAATTAGAAAAAAACTGAGTTGGACATTTTTTAACAAAGCAATTTAATGCTTTAAAAAAAAAAAAAAAAAAAAAGAAGAAAAAGGATTGAAAGTTAAAGTTTTCGAGTAAATAAATAAAAAAAAAATTTTTTTTAATGTTAAAAATTTTCTTTTTTTCCCTCAACTTGAATTCTCATGGCGGTTGCCGTAACCATTTTTTCTTTTCCCTTTTTTTATTATTACGTAAATTTAATAAGAAAGAAAAAGATAGAGATATAAAAACCCGTAGATAGTAGATATCATTTAAAAAAGAAAAAAAATTAAAAACAATATAATGCGGTCGAGGGAGAAAAAAGAAAAAAAATTTTATGCCTTCCATAAAATGTCGACGGTAAAAAAAAAAAAAAAAAAATCACGACTCGCTTTCATTATCATCATCATCATCATCATCATTATTATTATTAATATAAATAATTAAGAAAAACGTAATAAAATTTTATATTTAAAAAAAAAAAAACCCGCAACGGTAGTTATAAAACTAAATAAAACTCAGTGAAAATAATTAATACACAAAAAAAAAAAAAACAAATTCGTACGATTAATTTAATTTAACCCGCGTTAAATAATAATAATGATAATAAAAGTTTTAAAAAGATTTTTAACGATTTGTTTTACACCCCATCCTCCCCCGCCCACCCCCCCCAAAAAAATTGACCTAAATAATAATAAATAAAAAAATTTTTAGTTCGATTCATTTCGCATCATCATCATTCAGATCTTTCATTTGAAATAAGACATCTGGGAATAAAAAAAAAAAATAATAATAATAATAACAACTTGCCAGATTCTATTGACCTCATCGAAAGAGAGAGAAAGAGAGAGAGATAAAGAAGAAAGGAAAAAAAAAGAGCAGGGGGTGAGTGGGTGGATGGGGGTAAGAGTCTTTTCGTAAATCGATTTAAGTCAATTTCAATGAAATTCTTTTCATTTTATTTTATTTTATTTCCGGCTTATGGGAAAACGAAAAAAAAAAAAAATTTTATTTTGGGGGCACGGGACAGGAAGGGGAGGGTATTAGGGGGAGATTCGCAAAACAATTCGACGAGCAAACAATTAAAATCAATAAATAATTAAATCCAATATTTATAAATAATTTTCTGGTATGAAATGTGTCCGTCTGGTGATTTCGTTCTTTATGCGAATTGCTTTGCTGAACTCCCCCTCCCTCTCCCCTTGAAAATTTTTCCTAATTTTAAATCCCTAATGGAGAATCGATAAATTTTACGCATTCAAATAATAATAATAATATTTTTGTTTCGTTCTTTTCTTTTTTTTTTTTTTTGCGTATATTCATTTTTACATTAGGAAAAAAAGATATGAGGAGACATGTTTCATTTGTTTCCCTTTTTTTTTTTATGTCATCCATTAATTATTATTTTTTAATATTTAAATCTTTTTTTTATCATTTTACGACCTATATTAAATACGGATTTTAAAATGCAAACAACAAAAAAAAATTACTTTTTCAATCGCCGATTTTTCTAAATTCATTTTAAATAATTTTTAATTAAAAAATTAAAAATTTTCTTTTTTTCCCAATAATATAATAATGTTTTTGAATTTCTTCACGAAATATTTATATGGAAAAAAAATGTGTTTTCTCCCCCTTTTGGTCCCCCTTTCCCCCCGCTTATCAAACAAACACACGTAAGCCAAAACAAATTTTCTTATTATTACCAATTAAATAACCGGGTACTCTCTCCATTTTTGTTTTTTTGCTGTTGTTTGCGTTTTTAAAAAATATTTTTCGTTAGCCAAAAAAAAAAAACAATAGTCCCTCCCTTCCCCCCGTTTCCCCTCCCGCATGTACATAATTTTAATAAAAATTTTTCATTCCATACGCCATAAAAACTGGGGGGGGGTGATTAATTATATACGTAGGTGTACCGTACGCGAGTAATAAAAAAAGAAATTTTTTTTTTTTTTTCAAGCGTCGTTAATTAGTATTAAATCCGAATTAACAACAAAAACATAATGAACATAATTTACTCAATTTTTTTGTTCTTTTATGTTTTCCAAACAAAAACATATTTTTTTTTATAAAAAAGAAAGGTTAAAATAATTTTTTTTTGTTAAGGATCGATGATGATTTTCATGAAAAATTAATAAAATTTTCCAAAAAACAACTAATGTTATTTTCCCCCCTCTTTCTTTTTAAAACGTGGGGAGAGAGGGGAAGGAAGAGGAAAACAAGTTTTCTATTTAATAATTAAAACAAATAGAGCGCATTAATAATAAAAAATTGTAATAATTAATTTGAAAAATTCAACTTTTACGAAAAGAAAATAAAAAATGAATAACTTTTTTGCATTTTTTTCTAATTGCATTCTTACGTAAAATATTATTATTATTATTAACAAAATGCTGACACAATTAACACGTCATTCGTGTATAAACAATAATAATAATAATAGTGTCAATTATCATCGTTTCAAACACTTTTCCTCATCAATTATTATCATTAGTACGTTTTTCACGAGATTTTTTCCTTAACGTGATTTTTTATTTCTCGTAAAATAAAATTCGTTAAAAATTAATTTATTTATTAATTGTAAATAATAATAATAATAAGAATAATAATAATAATAATAATAATAATAAACTTTTGACGACTGTAAATTACATAAATAAATCAATTTCCATTATTAATTCTTTTAATTACCGGTTGTTTTTTTTTAATGACGTCACGACAATATTTTGATTTCCTTTTAATTTTTAATTTTTTTTTAAAAACATTTTCGCGTTCGTTCCTTTGTTTGTTTGTTTTCGATACTTTCAAAAAAAAAAAAAAAAAAAAATTATTATTAAAAGGAAGCAGGTAATAAAAATAAAAAAAAAAGGAAGAAAAAAAAGGAAAGGAAAATGCTCAAAGGTTTTTTTTTTTTTTTTGAAGAAAATTAAATCGCGACTCATTAGTGAAATTAAAACCTTTTTGTCACTTTTTTCCTTTTTTCCTTTTTTTTTTTTTTGTTAAAAAATCTTAAAATCATTTTCATTTTACTATTCTAGCTCACTATTTATTTAACTTCCGTTTCCATGTTTTTTTTTTTTTAAACTAAAAAATTAAAAGACGGAGACAGAGAGAGAGAGAGAAGTAAAACAAAAGAAAAAATTCGTTTTATGCGATCGCAAAATCGCGAAAACGTGACAAAAGGGTTTTAATAATAATAATAATAATAATATATGCCATAGAATAAAGAAAGTGTGATGATGATACGAATTCCTTTTGATTAAACGAATTTTAAATTTATGTATAAATTTTTTATTTTTATTATTTTTTATCAGACGCACACCATAACCGATAAAACTCTCAATCGGAATAATAATTTAAAATAATCAATAATAAATATTTATGACGTCAGTAAAATAGATTCAAATACTATTATAAAAAAATTTCACGAGTACGAAACGTCCCTCCCCCCGTTTCGTAGATATTTAAAAATGGCGTCTTAAAGTTTACTATTTAGTTTTAGAGAGAAAGAGAGAAAATACAATTTTACAACGCAAAAAAGTGACGTAGTTTTACCCCCCCCCCCAAAAAAAAAAATATTTATTATTAATTTCACCGTAACTTAAAGAATTTTAATTATTATTATTATTATTATTATTATTATTTACCGTCGCCTTTTAAAAGTTCAAAATTTCAAAATAAAACAAACAATTTAACCCTAAAGTAAAACAAAAGGGGATGAAAAAAAAAAAATAAATAAATAAATTTCAATTTTTTTTTTGAAAAATTTATTTACTTATTTATTTATTTCGTTACTCGCCACGATAATAATAATGATGGTAGACATTTTAAAAAATAATTAATAAACCGCATTAAGAAGATTTTTGAAAAAAAAAAAAAAAATCATTAAAAATTAAATTTTATTTAAACTAAAAATAAGACCCCCTTTGAAATTTTATTTTTTTAATTTTAAAGGAGATAGAGAAAAAGAGAGAGAGAGAGAGAGAGAGAAAGGGAGACAGAGAGAGGGGGGGAAAAAAATAAAAACAAAAAAGGCCTTAAAATATAAATTTCTCTTTTAAAATAATTTTTGGATATTAATTACATTTTTTTTTTCAATGTTTTAAAAGTTATAGAGAGAGACAGAAAAAGAAAGAGAAAAAGAGAGAGAGAGAGAGAGAATGGGATGAACAAAAAGTGGCGATCGTTCTTTTTTTTTTTTTACGTTTTCCCTAGCAAAAAAAAAAAAAAATTCTTTTCAAATAATAATCTGTGAAGAATTATTTAATTTATTAATAATTTTTTGTGAAGAAAAAAACGCACGCACGCGCACGTGCACACACACGTGTTTTGCAAAACGACTCAACAAAATACATCAGAGTCTTTCTTAAATTCGAAAACAAACAAACGAGATAAAACATTATTAATCGTTTGAAACATTATTAAACATATTTTAAAATTAAAAATTATTAAAGCGTAAAACCTTCCCCTTCCCCTTCCTCCTTCCTCTCCCCTCCCCCTTGAAAAAAAATAAAAATTTAAAAAGATATACATACGCTTTCTACTGAGATTACTACTACATAAGATTACATTCAAGAATTCATTTAAAAACATCACTAACTTTTTTTATCAATGATGATGATAATAATAATAACAATAATAATGTTGACGATGATGATGATGATGATGATTAATGATACGCTTATGATAATTTAAATAAGCTTGAATTAAATATAAATTTGTTGTATTAATAATGTTCAATTTTTTTTTTTCTTTTTGTGACACCGTCATTTTAAAAAATTATTTTTTTTTCGAATTTTTATGAACTCCTCCTCCCCCCACGTCATCAAAATGAAATTTTTCTTTTTCTTTAATATTCGAATTTGGTTTTGTTATTATTATTATTATTATTATTATTATTATTATTATTATTATTATTATTATTATTATTATTAGTGCGATGAAATGACACAGAATAATAATATTCGCGTGCGACAAAAAATAAAATAAAATAAATCGTCGTTATAAATAATAATTTCTTATTCGTCAGCAATATTTATTTTATTTTTCTCCGTTGCGTGTTTCTTTCATCCATTCATTCATTCATTCATTCATTCACCCATTCATCCATTCATTCATTTTTCGTTTCGCGAGGGTTAAAAGTAAGAAGAAAAAAAATTACCAAGTTAGAATAAGCATAGTAAATGTGAAAATAAAATAAAGTTTTTTTTTTTTTTAATTTAAACTAAACATAATTTTGTTTTTGTTTAAAACATTTTGTTGTTGTTGTTTAAGTTATGTTTTCCTCAACTATTTTACTCGTTTTAAAATTTTCCTTTTTTAATAAGAAAATATTAATTTTTTTTTTTTTCGAAATAACTTTTGTAAAAAAAAAAAAAATTAGAAAAAATGTTATCGTTAAAATTATTGAAAAGATTCATTCATTCATTCATTCATTTTTTTTTTTTAAATTGATAAATTTAATCGATATTTATTCGTGATTGATTCCTACAATATTTTATTTAAGAGAGAGAGAGAGGGGGGAAGAAAAAAAACGAATTTAAATAGATTTTTATAAAAAATAAAAAAATAAAATAACAAAAAAAAAAAAATGAAAAGAAAAAAGAAAAATAGAAAATGGAAAAGAATGGAAAAGAACAAGTTTATATAGCGCAATAAATATTTTTAGCGTCAAGTCACATAAATACGCATAAATATGCATCACATCTGTAACAACAACAATAATTCAAATAATTTTTAACTTTAAAATAAATAAAAAAAGAAAGAAAACTGTGATAAATCAAAATTTTTTTGTGAACAATAAAAGTTTTTTTTTTTTTTATGATAAAAATAAAAAATAAAATAAGAAGTGTAAAAAAATATGTATGCACATGAGAATTCGGAGAAACAAACAATAATTACCTTAAAAATGTACGAGACAAAAGAAAAACAATAGACTTGTAAAAAATATTTAAACTCACCTGAGGACCGAAATAATCTGGTCCTCCATTCACGTATCTAAATCTGTAGGGACTATGTACCGGACAAGCAAAACTGAAAGAACTATCGATTATTTTCTGACTCGGATGACTATGATAATCGTGAGATCGAAATAAAGAACGCTCGGAAAACTGTTCTAAATCAGATGCGTGAAAACCCGAATCCGAAAATCCTTCGGCGTTGGAAGAAGAAGACATTTTAAGAGACTCGTGTCCCGACGAGGATTGTCTCACAGGGGGTGGTTGAACGTGATCCGAAAAGACCGTGAGATCGAATCCCGATGAAGATGAAGGAATGAGGCCAGCTCGAGAATGTTCGGGACATAATTTCGTTGGAGGACCTCGACTCTCTGGTCTATCGTGTGCGCATCTTGATTCCGGTCGAGAATGATCGTGGCTGCATGATTCCGGCCTGCTAATGCAATGCTCGTGAACGGAAGATGAATGATGTATACCACCGGACCTAGATTCCGGCCTTGTTAATATGTGATCGTGAGTGGAACTGTGTACTAGACCACCGCTTCCCAATCGTCCTCTATCGTATAAAAAAGAAGGAGAAAATTCTTTTTGAAAATATCCGGCTCTGCGATCGGCGTGAAGAACACCGACCCGAGATTCAACTCGTGAAATTGAATGATCACGTTCTTTATGACTCCTATTGAAATGTATACCGCTATGAAATTCCGACCGGCACATTCCCGAACACGATCGATCACAACGATATTCTCTCCCAAGAGAATGATAACCGTTCTCGTGTATTCCCGACGTATGATATCCGGTTTCGTGAGAAAAATAATTAACGTTATCTCGCAAATCCTGACCGGATGAAAAAAAAATTGGCTTTTCTCCTTCTCGAATTCCGGAGGCTCCCGGTACGTGACAGTGACTCGACGAATGAAACAAATTTGACCTATTCCGTTTAGTAAATGTGTTTTGATGTGAAGGATGAAATTTCATTGAGTTGGATCTCTCCGGATAATTCACAAATCTGTTAAGTGATGTTCTCGAACCTGGGGGGTCAGGTGGAGGAACCCAACCTCCTCCGCTGCTTTGAGAATCCAGGTTGAATTTTTTACTCAATCTTCATGTTATTATTATTATTATTATTTATTGAATAAAATAAATTGTTTTTTTTATGTCTTCGTTTATAAAAACTATATAGTACGTTTAAATTCATTTTTACGCGATGTACACGTGTTATGAATTTTTTAAACAAATTAAATAAACAATTAAATTTTTATTTATTACGTCAACATTTAATGTTCAATAAACGGGGGAAACCCCTTAAAGTCACATAAAAAAATTTTTATGCAAACAAACTGTCGAAGATTTTTTAATTAACCAGAAATTCTTTTTTTTTTTGTGTGTGGTATTTTATGATTCACTTAACAATACATAAATGAGGATAAATTAAAACTACTGTAAAATTTATAATTTTTTTTTTTAAATAATCTCCCCCGTAAGAAGTGTCAAATATTTACCGACATTTTTATTTAATTAACAAACGAAAAAAAAAAAAGGTAAGAAAGTGAAAATCAAACGTTTAAAAACATTTAATTTTATCACTTTTAATAAATTACTAAACCCGAAATCTCCTTTTTTTTTTTATTAATAGATAAAAAGAAGATTCAGCGGTCAATATAAAAAAAAGGTAAAAAGAATATTACTAATAGACTTTAAAAGAGAGAGAGAGAGAGAGAGATAGAAAGGAAACCATAAAATTTACTCTTAAAGTTAAAAGTGTGTAATTGAAACTTTTGAAAAATCATTCATTGTTCATTTTAAATCTTTAAAAAAAAATATATATAGTTTATCGCACTCATTTTTTTTTTTTTTTAAAAACTTACTAATGAGAGAGAGAGAGAAACGAATTTTCCGAAATGCAATGAACTTCAATTTAAAATAAAAAATAAAATAACTATTTAAATTTTACGATCGATATTTTTCTTTTTTTTTTTTAAATTATTAAATTTTAGAAACGAAATTCCATTGTCAAACTCGTTCATCAATTTTTAAAAAAACTCATTTAACCGCCATTTTTGTTTTCGAAAGAACCTGAGTCGAAAACAAAAAAAAAAAAGAAAAGGAAAATTTAGATGTATAATTTTTCATCTAAGCATTATTTTTTCTTCAAATGTCACTTTCACAAAAACCTTTTCACTTTTTCTTTTCAAATCGTTTTTTTTTTTGTGTGTGTTTTCTATCGATTAAGTGAAAACAATGCAAAGTTCAATTTCAATAATAATAATAATACGTTACCCCCCACCTAATGTTATTAGAAAGGAAAAAGTATTAAAAAAGAACAAACAAACAAACAAACAAACGAATATATCATCACCAACCACCTTTTTTTTTAAAATTTTCGAGGCGAAAAAAAAAACAAACAAACGAGATCAATCTCAAAAATTTAACACATAAGTGCGTAATTAAAACACGCACGCACACACGCACACACATTCTGGGTTAAATAAATATTTGAAAATTTATAAAAATATTACTCGAGAATAATAATTAAAAAACGGTTTAAAATTATTTTTCATTTGAATGAATTCATTATAAAACTCTTTATTAATACCGAAGAAGATGAAGAAGAAAAAAAAAGAAAATTTTTTTTTTTTTTGTTTTTATAAACGAGGGAGGAAAAAAAAAAGAAAAAAAATGAAAGAAAAAAAGAAAAGTTCATTCGAATTCTCATTTTTTTTTCTTTTTTTCATTAAGCACAACAACCATTTTCCCTTTTTCTTACTCATTTTAAACAAATTCAAAGCTTTGCGTTTAATAAACAAACACGCAAAGCAAACAAAAAAATTTAAAAAAAAAAAAAAAAGGAAAAATAAAAAAAATAAAAAAAAAATTTTTTTTTCCCTTCATTTTTTCCTTTTTTCCTTTTTGACCGAATAAAATAAAAAAAAGGAAAAAAGGAAAATTCATTGAAATATATATATATACTAAAAACAAAATTCATCTTTTGGTTTTCGGTTACAATAAAATATAACAAAAAAAACGAAAAAAAATACGTGAAAAAATATTTACTCAGAATTTTATTTTCTCCCCACCCATTATCCCCCCCTCCCCTCCTCCTCCTTTGAAAAATTCAATAATAAAAAAAAAATTAAATAGGAAAATTTATTTTCTACTTGCTCTCCCCCTCACATTTCCCTCCCTCTGAGTCATTTAATATTTTTCCAAGTTAAAAAAATTTTTTTTTTCTATTCAAAGTGCCAAAGTTATATAGAAAAAAAGAGAGGGGGGGGGGGAAGAGGGAAAGAGAGAGAGAGAGAGAGCCAATGGATCCAAGGTTTTTCCATGCTTGTGCGTTCCAAAAAAAAATTTAATCAAAAAGGACAATTCGAATTTTCAGAAAATTCAATTACGAAGAAAATAAAATTACTTGGAAAAAAATTTTTCTTTCCTTTTTTTTTTTTTTTTTAAATTTTAAGATAATTATTACGATAAACTACCATATAAAAGATGTTGATTTTAAATTTTCCCCCACAGCCCCACAGCCCCCCACTATTTTCCAACTTTCGAATCCGTAAAAATAAAAGAACGCTTAGTAATTAAATTTTTTTTATTTTTAAAGCAATAATTTACTTTGGCCATTTTTTTTTCGAAACGATCCCAGCAAGAAGCTGCTGGAAAAGGATTTTAAAAAAAATTTTTTTTTTTTTTGGCATTTATGCTCCACTTAAAATATGTTGATGATAATGATAATGATTGCATTTATCTCAAGGTTATAAAAAAAAAAAAAAAAACTTAACGAAAACTACTACAACTGTTATTTTTTTTTTACAACGATTACAAATAAATATAACGACACATAACATTTAATGCTGGGAAAATAAAAAAGGAAAAAAGGAAAAAAAAAAGAAAAACTATTACTAAAGAACAATTTTAAGAGTCTTATACGTAAGCTAAAAAAGGTTTTAATACTTAGTAAAAAAAAAAAAAAAAAAAAAGGAAAACTTTTAAAATTCGACTACTAGAATAAGAATGGATCGATGGTCGTACGTTTTTTTTTTAAATGAGAAAAAGAGAGAAAAAAAAAACAAACATGGCCGAATCATTAAAATTGCCATTTTTTTTTTTCAACTATTAGTAGTTATTAACTATTAGTAAAATTTTTATCACAACATTTAAAAACGACAGCATCTCAAAGGAAAATATTTTATGAAGATGTAAAAAAAAATCCCCTTTATTTATAAACTTAAAAACCTCAAATTCGACCACGAAAAATCCCAATTTCAATCCGAATTCCGACTTTTTTATTTTCCCCCAATTTTCTCCAATTTTCTCTAATTTTCTCCATCGATTTAATAATTTATTTACCCACATTTTTTATTTAGAAAAAAAAAATTTGCATTTTTTACATCCAAAACGATTTTTCCGCGAAAATTATTGGAAAATTATCGGAAAATTATTTATAAATCGATTAAAAAATAAACGATCGATAAAATCGATAACGACGCGTTAATCAATCAAATATTTTTTTTTTATTCGTTTTTGAAAATAAATAAAAAAAAAAAAAATTTAATATTTATCACGATGATCGGCGGGGGGCGGGGAGTGGGGGTGGAGGACGAGATTCGCGTAAAATATTATTAAAAAATATTTTTTAAATTTGTTTGTTTGTTTGTTGTGAGAAGAGATATCAAAACTTGACTTTTGAAATATTTTTCACGTTTGCAGACAGACGCTTTTATTAAATTTAAAAAAAAAAAAATTTTCAACGATTTTTTCTCTACGTAATAATAATAATAATAATAATAATAAAAAGAAAATTTAAACTACCGAGACGTAGAAAAAAAAAAAAATTATTATTATTATTATTTCTATCAAACGTTTTAAATAAATGTAATAAAATAATAATAATTAAATAATCATTATCGGAGATGTGAGGGAAGAGAAAGTTTTTCCTTTGGATTCGGGGGTCAAAGGTACGATATCGACAATGGAAAAAAAAAAAGTTAAAAATCAAATTCAGTATGGAAAACCATTACTCATACGAATGCCTTCCTACCTAACATTAAAACTTTTCTCTACAAACTTTTTAAAAAAACCTAATTTAATACAAATTTTTTCCACAAGTTTAACGACAATAACAAGTTTCAAAAAAAAAAAAAAGAAAAGCGATTTGCGAACTGAAAGGAAGACATTTTTTCCTTTTTTTAAAAAAATATATATATTTAAAAAAAAAATCTTTTGTTGGATCCCTCAATGTGAAAATTAAGCCTCTTAAAATTTAAAACCCCCCACTCACTCACGCACTCACGCACTCACTCACTCACGCATGCACGCACACAATGAATGAATTAAAACAAATAAACGCCATCAACACAAAAGTTAAAAAGAAATAGAAAGACCATTATTAATAAAAATAATAATAATAATAAAATAACCTAAAATAAATTATTTATTTATTCTAGAAAGAAAAAGAAAAAGTAGTAGAAGAATAAAAAAAAAAAAAAAAAAAAACGGGAAGGGGGAGGGGAGTTTTTTTTTTCGAAACATAAATTTTTATTGATTTTTTAACCGGGTAATTAAATTACAAAAAAAATAAAATAATGATAATAATAATAATATAAATTTATTGTGATTCCACTAAAAGTTAAATTATAATTTATTACTTTATATATAGGTTCGAAACGATAAATAAATACTTCTTGCCGTTGGATTTAGTAATAATAATAATAATAAAATGTTTTACGTACTTAAAATTGAACTCGTAATAACAAGTAATCTCGAAACTATTATTATTATTATTATTGATTTTCCTTTTTTTCTTTTTCCCTTTTTTTTTTTTTTTTTACGAAAAATAAGTAAGTTAATAAAATAAAATAAAATAAAATCAATTTAAACTTTAAATTAATATTAATAATAATAATAATAAACTTATTATTATTAAATTTCTTAAAAATTTAATAAAATAAAAAACAAGCGCTTTAAAAAATAATAATAATAATAATAATAAAACTTGACAAATTTATTTTTTTTAAAACAATCGATTTTTCTTTTTCTTTTTTTTTTATAATAAAAAATATTTCGCATTAAAAATAATTAAAATTATGATTTTGACACGGTGCTTAACATTTAATAAAAAAAAATCTTCGCAACTAATTATATCCATTTTTTTTGGGAGGGGGGGAAGGGGGAGCAAGAAGAGAGAGAGAGAGAGAGAAATCTGGGTTAGTCATTAAACAACGTTTCCTAATTGTGTTTTTTTTTTTTTTTTTTTTTTTACAAATAAAAGAGTATTTTTAACAAAAAAAAATCATAAGGGGTGACGGAAAATTTTTAAAAGCTTCTTCTTTAAAATAAATCAACCATGTCAAATTACATTAAAGTTCCACGTTCGACATTAAAACATTATAAAAAAAAAAAAAAAACTTGTTCCTACATTTAAATATAGAACGTTTTTTTTATATACTACTAGCACTAATAATAATAATAATAATCATTATTTAAAAAAATTATACGTATAAAATTTTATTTTTCAATAATGAAAAATTATTTTATCAAAAGATTTTTACTTTTAAAAAAAAATTAAAAAAAAGTGGAAGAAGAAAGATTTTTTTTTTTTCATCATTTTCCTTTTTTCACAAACTTTTTACACGCACCACGTATATTTCATAGGTTTGTTTGTAAGAAATTTTAGTTGAAAAACTTTAAAAACTAGTTATTAATCTAAAAAGATCTAAAACTTTTTCCTATTTTTTTAAAACAACATTTTCCTTTCAATTTTCACTTCCCAATTTTTTTTTTTTTTTTTTTTTTTTTTTTTTAAATCGTTTCACGTTGGGAAAACGAAGGAAAAGAAAAAAAATTTTTGCTTTTTTAATTTTTTTTTTTTTTTTTTTGGCAAATTGAAATAATTAAAAAAAAAAACAATTTTTATAGTTATTATTAAATCAACTGTGGAATTAAATAAGATTGTCAAATTTTATTCAACTAGTACAATACAATTGCAAAAAGGAATTAAGAAGAGGATTTACGTTGCCATGACGACAATAAATTTGCCAAAAACTCCTTTCAGGCATGTTTTTTAGTTTCGAAAAAAAAAAAAAAAAAATTAATACTAAAATGTTTTTTTTTTTTTTAAAAAAAACCCTCCATTTTTTTTTCTCTTTTCGATTCTCCCATACCCCCAACCCTTTCACTCTCCTTTCTCCCTCTTTTCGGGAAATCAACGGCCAACATATTGATTTAAACGAGTAAAAAAATATAAAAAAAAAAGAAAAAATTATTATTATTATTTGACACTTCTTTTTACACAATTCAAACGAATTAATATTATTATTATTTTAAAATACTACGCAATCAAAATGATCGGATAAAAATGAACAGAGTAAAACACTTTTTATTTCATTATCTAAAATAATTTTTATTTTACACAGTGTCACAAACATACACAGACACACACACGTAAATACCAACCACAAAAAACCAAAACTTTTTTTTTTTTTTTTAAAAAAAAGGCGATAATTTATCAAAATAAAAGAAAAAAAAAAGGGGGGGAGAAACTTCAAATCACAACAGCAAAATTTTATATAACAAATACGAAATAAAGATGAACGCACCAACAACCACTTAAATTATACCTAAGGCAAAAAAAAAAACTTTGGGGGTAAAAAAAAAAGTGCCATGAACGGGGAAAAAACGAAATTCAAAGACCTGAACGAACCGAAAGCTGAAAACTCACAACTGAAATTGCCACGACCTGTGCGTCGTCGTGGCAATAAACGACGATGGCGCGTTCGGAAAAATCTTCCAGCAACTCCCCTCCCCCGCCGCCGCTCTCACCCCCCGCCCCCACTCGCGGTCCAGCCACTCTCTTCAGCATCATTCTTTTCTCTCTCACTACGTTCTTCATCTGCATTTTGATATTTCGACTTTAGGGAAAAAAAATTATTATTATCATCATTATTATTTTTTCATTAACAAACCTAAGTGATGCACACACACGCACACGCACACACGCTAAAATACTTTTTAAATCCGGGGGGAAAAAAATAAAAAATTCTTTTGGACTTTTTTGAACCGCAAAAAAAAAAATTCTAAAAATTTTACACGATTATTATTATCATTATTATTATTATTATCATCATCGTTTTGACCAGATGATCTTCTTCTCCTTAACCTTTTAGTAGATTTTTTATTTTTTATTTACATTAATAATACTCTGGGTGTCTGAGTAATTTTTTTCTCAGCTTTATCTTACGCCCATAGGATAATAAAAAAACAAAGAGGAGGAAAAAGAAAAAGAAAACTGTTTCGTTACTGTCAAAAGTTTTCCTTTTTTCTTTATTTTCTTTAAAAAGTGAAAAATGCATTTAGTAATAATGATAATAATAAACGTGGCCTATTTAAAAAGAATTAAATTTAACCGGATCAAAAAAAAAAATACGTGACGGTACTTGCGTGACACTTTCAATATATTTTTCCTTCTTGTACCCTCCCCCACCCCACTCCCCTCCACCCCCACATAAATTCGATTTTTTTTCCGAATAATTTACCTTCCAAAAAAAAAAAAAATCGTAATTAAATATTAATAAAATAAACGAAATCGATTTCGGTCTCCCGAAATCATTTTTCTCTCTCTCTCTTTCTCTCTCTATC
>NW_002987340.1:124971-128174 GCF_000006295.1 Pediculus humanus corporis
ATTTTCTTTTCTCTCTCTCTCTCTCTCTCTCTCTCTCTCTCTCTCTCTCTTTTTTCCATTCCTTTCGCCATTAATAAAAATAAAAAAAATAAAATAAATTTTAAAACGAATTCATAAATTTACGGATTGTAGCGGGGGAGAGAAGAGGAAGGGAGAGGTTAAAAAAATAAAGAAATTAATAACAATATTAATGATAATAATAATAATAATAATAATAATCATCCCTTACTTACTTATTTGTCGTTTAAAATTATTCAATGTTAAATAATATTTTGTGTAAATTTTCTGTCGCATTGAAAAATAAAATTTACATTTTATAATAATAATAATAATAATAATAATAATAATAATAATAATGCAATAATCGAAAATATCATTATTATTATTATTATTATCATTAATTTAATACTCGCGATTCGGAATTAAATTTATTATTATTATTATTATTTATTCCTTATTTAAAATTCTTGATATTCCTTTTCCTGTTTTCTTTCTCTCTCTCTCTCTTTCTCTCTTTCTCGCTTCATAATTTATCATAAACGATTTTCGCATAATTTACAAATAAATTTTAAAACAACACCAGCCAAATGGTGATAATATTTGAAAATTAAATATATCAAAAAACATAAAAAACATAAAAAACATAAAAAACATACATTTCCCGCGCAAAACACGTCGTTTGTTTTCCCGAATGTGAGAAAATTTTCTTTCATATTGATCCAATTAAAACAAACGTGCTTTTCAAAAAGAAATTTTTTTTTTTTTTAACTGTTTAATAAACGCGATGAAAATCCGTCTCAAAAAAAAATAAAAAAAATCAAAGTAATGTGTGCGTGTGTGTGCGTGTAAAAATGATGAAGTAAAGAAAAGTTGTTGCTGTTGCTGTTGTTGTTGTAATAGAAAAAAAAAGGTTTGAATGAGTCTTGTGGGAATGTCGATGGAAAATTCACGTAAAGAAAATCCGTTTTTTAAACTTTTCTCTTATTCCTCCCATTCGTCGTTTCATATTTAAATTAAAACTTTTTTTAAAAAAAGAAAATCGTTTAAAAAATAAATAAAGGAGACAGAGAGAGAGAGAGGGGGGGGGGGTAGACGGCGTCGGCGGGAAAAAGAGAGCAAAAACGAAAATAATATCAATAAAATCGAAAATTAAATTTTTGACAAAAAAAAAGTGATACCACCAAATATAAATAAATAAAAATTTTTCATAAACAACAAATTTACATTTAAAAATATGTTTGTCGTAAACAAAATATTATTATTATTATTATCATCTTTTTTAACAAACGGAAAAAAAAAAGTATTGATCGAATGCGAAAAAAGAACCGAAATAATTTTTTTTTTTTTTTGTATTGTTTTGGCGAATATTCAAAAAAATAAAACAAATACGTACATATACATATTTAAAACTTTGGCTTTCTTTTCATCAATTATAACAAAACAGAAAATTATTAGGAAAATTTTACAAAAAAAAAAAAAAAAAAAAAATGGAAAAAGTTTCGAATTTCGAGTGGATTAAAAAATATCTCTCTCACATCATAGCGATCGACCACACCATTTTGTTTCCCCCTTCCCTCCCCCCCTCATACTGACCATAACCGAAAATTTTATTTTTTTTTCTATTTTCCTTTTGTTCATTTACAAAAAAAAAAAAATTATTATAAATTTGTATGTAAGCCGTCAAGTGTGGCACTTATAAAAAAAAAATTTGTTAAATCGAACAAAAAACACAATATTTATTATTATTATTATTAATTTAAAATAATAATAATAACACAAAGTTATTGTTAAGTCAAAAATTGACACAAATTTTCCTTTTCCCTCATCCCACCCCCAATTCCACTCGAACCCGCGATTCCTTTTACAAATTTAAAGAATTAAAAAGTATAATAAAATATTGTTTTTATTTTTATTTTTTTTTTCGGAAAATTTTTCTGTCTGGTGACACGAAAATAAAAAAATATTTTCCGGTTTATAAAAAGTTTTTTAGATGGGAAAACGTTGAAGGTGTCGTTCGTACGTTCGTTCGTTCGTTACCATAACAACAATACCTGACATACAATTATAGATTATCTACTTTTTATCATCATCATCATCATCATCGACTCTCGCGTTCCTGTTGCTGTTATTATTATTATTATTATTATTATTATTATTATTATTATTATTATTATTATTATTATTATTATTATTTAATTAAATTTCTTACTAGAGTGAGAATATTAATTTACATATTTAAAAATAAAATTAAAAATTAAAAAAACAAAAAAAATTTATAAATTGAGCCTCTTTTTAATTAATTATTTATTTAATCATTATTATTATCATTATTATTATTATCATTATTATTATTATTATTATTATTATTATTATTATTATTATTATTAAATTAATAACAACAAATTTTTTGTTCGTTTTTTATTTTTTTTTCTCTCTCACGTAATATTAAAAAAAAAAAAAAAAAATTTTACATCGTTTCGAAATCGTCAGCAACCGTCCAAGTTAAGAAGAAGAAAAAACAAAAAAAAAAAAAAAAGTTTGAATTTTTTTCATTCACTCATTCACTCATTCATTCACTCACTCATTTCATTTTTTTTTTAAATAATAAAATTAAAAAGATAAAAAGACATTCGTTTAAAATTAAAAAAAAAAAACAAACAATTAACGACACGAGTCAAAAATTATTTTATTTTGTCAATGAATTTTCCCCAATCTACGGTTTGCATTTTCCGTAAACGATCAAATTTTTTTTATTATTAATTTTTAAATTTTTTATCAACTTTTTTTCCTATCGTTTGTTATCAACTTTTTTTTTGTCGTTTGTTCACCACCTCAATTGTAAATTTATTTGTTCACCCCCCCTAATATAAAAAAAAAACCCCCCCGTACTTTTTTTTTTTTTTTTTAAAATGTTTTTTGCATCGCATAAAATTATTATTAATAATATAAACGCGTGTGACGTGTTATGCCGGGATAATAATAATAATAATAATAATGCGTTAGAAAATTGAAATCATAAAAAAGAGAAGGAAAGAAAAAGATCGTTTAAAAGTTAAATTCGATCAAAGTTTTGCGGTGAAATTTGTGAGGGAAAAAAAAAAAAAAAGAAAAGCGACTGAGGTTGTCACAATCAGAAAAATTTTTTTTTTTTTTTCATCAAAGAAAATTGGGGAAAATTCGGTTAAAAATAATTTTTTTTTTTT
>NW_002987340.1:128194-151470 GCF_000006295.1 Pediculus humanus corporis
TTTTTTTTTTGGCAAAGCTTTTTAAAAACATTAACGATTTTCTTAAAAACTGTTTCCGGTTGAAAAATTATTTTCAACAAATAGGATAAGAACAACAATTTTTATAAATTTATCTTTTTTTTGTAAAAAAATATTATTTTACACTCTATGAACAAAACAACCTGCTGAATGCATTTTATTTATTTATTTATTTATTTATAACCGATGGAAATTTTATTATCGAATAATAATAATAATAATAAACATCATTATCATCATCATCGTACGTATAAATAAATCATGATAAATTTTTTTTTTCTTTCAGCGTCAAAAATTACTTATATTAAAATCTTTAACGTGTGCTGGAATTCTCTGGAGAAGAGAAAATTTTTGTTTTCCAAATATTTTTTCTTTGTTACCGAAAGCTTTTATTTTCGAATCACTTATCTTAAAAAAAAAAAAAATTCTATTCAATTTTTTACCCCCCCTCCCCTCAATCAATTTCCATTTCCCTCAAACATCATCGTTACGTTAATTTTAACCGAAAAACCTTTTATTTATTCTTTTTTTTTTTCCTTTTTCTAAAGAAGGTATTTACACAATTGCTTTTTTTTTTTTTACACATTTTACCAAAAAGGTGAAAAATTTTCCTCTTTTTTTTTTTTTTTTTTTAAATTAAGATTCTAAAAACGAATTTTTTTATTTTTTTTAAAAAGTATTTTAAAAGAAAATTTAATTGCTCCGGAATATAAATTTTTTAATTATTTAAAGAAAATTCTCTCTCTCTCTCTCTCTCACTCTCTCACTTTTCTCTGATGATGCGGCATTAATTACCTTTTTCATAAATTATTTATTTCACCTACCGAATTCTATTTTCGCACGCGTGTGTTTACGTGCGTGCGTGCGTGCGTGAGTGCGCGAGTGCGTGCTGCATTTTTTAAAACAATAATATTTAAAAGATTTATCGTATATTTTCTTGGCACGCACGCACACACGCACACTCTAAAACATTAAATTTAAATATATATCACTTTACAAAAAAAAAAAAAAAAATTAATTAACATCGAACAAATTTGGAATTTAAACACGCGTGTTAATAATTTTTTTTTTTGTTTGTTTGTTCTTTGTTAAACGTGCAATTTGCATTTTTTTAAAACTTTCCTTTGAAATTATATTTAATAACTACTAACACTACTATTACTTCTGCTCCTAACTATAATTGTTTAATTCCACGTTGCAAAATTTCCCAACTTTATTTCATTTCAATTATTTAACTAACAATTATCTTGTTATTATTATTATTATTATTATTTTCGTATTTTCCTTTCCTCAAAAAAATTACTTTAATTTTAAATTTTAATGTTTACCCTTCGTATTTACACGTGGTACAAATAAACATCAAAGCGTAAAAAAAAAATTTTTTCTTATTTTTTGAAAATTTATTAATTTTTTTTGTAAAAATTCGTTAAAGAAAATCCAACCCAATTATTAAAAAAAAAAAAGAAGAAAATTTTAAAATATATCGTAATTATTATTATTATTATTATTATTATTCTAATCGTTTAAAATATATTTAAAAAATTTATTATTATTATTATTTGAAAGAATTAAATTGAACGACGTTAAATTAAATTTTTTTTCTTTTTATTTTTTATTTTTTTCTATGAGCTTTTAAGTAAATTAAAATTCAATAATAAAAAAGGGGGAGGCGGGAGGGGAGAAGGGGGGCGCATAAAAATAATTGATATATATTAGTCCTCGAGGGGATAACATTTAAAAACCCGGGGATTAAAATTTGATATTGTTATTGTTATTATTATTCCTATTTCTATTTCGTACCTGTTGCCGAAACGACGCGTCTACTATCTACTTTAACTACTGCTAATAATTATTATTATTATCAGTAATTTGTTTTTTTTTACTCTTTCTCTCTCGAAGGTTTTTACGAAACTCTCTAAAGGGTTTATCACCATAAATTTTACTACTTTTTTACATTTTTTAATTTTATGTATGTAATTATTAAAACATCGAAACGTTATTTACGATTAAAAAAAATTTAAAACGATAATAATAATAATAATAATAATAATAATAATAATTTAATACATTTTTTTTTCTTTTTCCACGTTGAAAAAAAAAGTTTGGGAAAAACAATAAAGTCACGTTTAATATTATTTAACAATAATTTTTGATAAAAAAAAAAAAAAAGAAAAATTTACGAGGAAACAAACAAGAAGAAAGTTTTAAGACTACGACAACGAACGACGACGACAGATTTAAAACAAAAATTATTATTATTATTATTTTTTTATTTCCCCTTTTGCATCATCGATCGTTTTTTTATTTTTTTTTAAAAAAGTTATTATTATTATTATTGTAACATATTTTCTTTTTTTTCTTCTGCTTTTTTTTCGTTATTAAAAAATATTTTGTTTTGTTTGTTTTGTTTTGTTTTTTCGGTCGGTCGTCTCTTGTAATTTCCTACTATTTCTTTTTTTTTTTTTTTTTTTTTTCAAAAAAAAAAATTAATTTTTTTTTTTTTTTTTAACAACAAAAAGTTGATTAAAAAATAAAAAAATTTTTTTTTTTCATTTACTCACTAAAATACAATTCATTAAACACACACACACCAAAAAAAAAAAAAAAAATTCGATAAGGAAAAACGGTCGGAAAAACAAAAAATTATAAATAGTTGGTTGTTTTCGTTTGTTTGTTTGCGTTTGTTTGTTAATAATTAATTTTTACGTTAAAAATATTTTACTCTTATTTGAAATTTTTTTTTCACGTGGAAAATTTAAATATTTAAAATATTTTTATCAATCGATAGTAAGTAATACTTTTTTTTACTCAAATCGTTAATTACAAATTTTATTATTTTTTTTCGGTTGTTGTTGTTGTTGTTGCTGTTGTTGGGAAGATTACAACATTACATTATTACAGCAACAAAAGCTTTTGAAAATAACAAAAAAATTGAGTGCCGATAAAAAAAAAATTTATTGTTTAATTAAAAAATAAAAACTCGCGTAAATGCGTATGTAAATAAATTGTCAAAAAAAAAAATAAAGGAGAGAGAGAAAGAGAGAGAGAAAGACGGAAAAAGAGAGAGAGAAAGAGAGAGAGATTTCAAGATTAAAATCCAAAACATCATTCCCCACCGAAAGCACAACAATAATAATACGTATAAAAGCAAAAAAAAAAAAAAAAAAAGAAAAAAAGTAAACTCATTTCATTCAATCGATTCTAATATTAATAATAATAATAATAATAATAATAATAATAATAATAATAATAATAATAATAACCTCATTCACGCGAGCTAATTGAAAAAAAATATATATATTTTTAAATTGTAAAAGTATTTTTAAATTGAGAATTTTTTTTAAAAGGTTTTTTTTTTTTTTATTATTTCCACACGTGAGCAAATATCGATTAAATCCCAAGACCTAAATTCAAAGCGAACAATGCATAATGATAATAATAATAATGATAATAATAATAATAATGATGATAATAGTAATAAAAATAATTTTTTAAAATATTTTTATAAAGTAATTGAATCACTTAAACAAACCATTAAGAGATTAAATGTTTACGTTTAGTTTAGTTTAGTTTTATTTTTAGTTTTTATTTATTTCCTTATATGGTAAAAAAAATAAATAAATAAATTTTTATAAAAAAATCCATTACGTCACTAAAAATTTTAGGATTTTTCACTTTTTTTTTTTTGTACTTTCTTCCAAAGGTTGTGTTTAATTAAACACTGAAATTTGTATTTTTTTATTAATTAAAACAAAATATTTAAATTTCATCGAATTATACGCACATTCATACATCATTCGATGAACTCGATTAATATTAATAATAATATTAATAATAATAATCTTATTAATAAAATTTTTCAATTCATTAATCATTTTTAAATTTGATTAAACCATTCGTTCATTCACTCATCTGCATTCGATAATTTTTTTTTTTTTTTTGCTGTAAGTAAGAATAGTTTATCACGCTGACAAAAACCACAGCAAACTCTACATCATTTTAAAAAAAACATAAGAGCATCGGAGAATAAAAGTAAGAAAAATATGGGTTATAAAGACAACAAAAAACACAACACAACATAACACAACAACCGTGAAGAAAATCGAACGTTGACGTTTTACATTTCCTTTTTCGATAAAAAGAACAAAATGGCAAAACATCTTTTTCATTTAAAACTTGACAAAAGCGACTGAGGAGGTGGAGAAGTAGGAGGAGGGGGCGAAGGGGGCGGGGAGACGGGTAAAAAAAAAGAAAGAAAATTCACATATGAAAAAAAAAAAAAACTACCGATTTTCTTCAAAAAAACAACAATTTTCCGTATAAAAAATTAAATTATTAAACCATTACTACAATTTTCTTTCTTATCGAATTATAAACAATTTAATAAATGTTTGTGAGCCTTTTTTTCCCCCTCCCCTTAATCGATAACGAAAAATAAACAATTTTTTTTTTTATAAAGAATTAATTTAACAATTATAAACGGACACGAAATTCAAATAATAATGATAATAATAATAATAATAATAATAATAATAATAATTTTCTTTTTGTATTATCATCTCTTTACACATTCAATGCACGCCATTCTTAAAATTATACTTTTTTCATTATTTTCCAAAAAAAAAAAAATTTTCTTTTCTTCTATACATTAATTATCATCATCATCATCATCATCACTATTATTATTATGAATAAAAGGTAATTTTGAAAATTCATTCTAGAATTTTAAAAGAGTGGGAGGAGGGAGGGTGGGGAGGCGAAGAAATAAAAAGATTAAATCTTTTTTTTTTTTTTTTTAAATTATTTCTTAATAGTTTTTAATTTGAATTCAATTCGTACGTAAAATAAATTTTCATTTTTATTTGTCATCAACCTGTTATTTAAAATCCCTTCCTCCCTCCTCCCTCCGCCTCTCACCCACTTCTCCCCCCCACTCCCACGAATATTTTCCGAATTTTCCAAGAAGGGAATTTTTTTTTTTTTTTTTTAAAAAAGGTTTTGGCAACCGAATAAAATATAAATATAAATATATATAAAATAAAAGTTGTACGCGTTTGTCAACAACAACAACAACAACCGGGACACAAACCAGGTAAATTTTCACAAAAAAAAAAAAAAAAGAAAATTCGTACAACAAACTGACAATGAATTTAAAAACGTTATTTATCGACCTGTACTAGTATTTTTATAAATATATTGTCTTACAGGGCACTCAAAAAACTTTTGAACACATTTTATTTATTCAAAAGTTGAACTTGATTTATTTAACCGTCAGATTTAAATCCAACACATACACACAAACACACACACACACGCACACACGCACACGCGCGCGCAAAAAAAAAACCTTTTAATTTGGCAAAAAATCTCCTTTTGTTCCATTTTAAAATAAGAAAAAAATTGTTTGTTTTTTTTTGTTAAATTTACAATTTTTTGTTTTTAAACAAATATAAAAATGATATTATTAATTTAAATGAATTATAGAATGTTCCAGAAACTTATTTTGTTTATATAAAAAAAAAAGAATTCTAATTAACCATGTGAAGACGAAAACTTTTTTTTTGATTGATTTTAATTTAAATTTTCCACTTTTTCTCTTTTTTTTTTCTTTTTTCTAAATTTATTCTTCATTATTATCTTTTTTTTTTTTTTTTGTAAATTAAAAATAAAAAACAGTTATTATTATTATTATTTTTAAAAAAAATAGAAACACATTTAATTATTTTTCTGTCATAAACAGAAAATTAAATCTAAACTTCAAAAAAAAAAAAAAAAAATTAAAATTCTTTACAAACAACAACCAAGTGTGTATATATATATTGTTATGTTCCCGTCCTTAGTTTCTTTATAAAAACATTTATAGACGTTATAAATACCAAAAATAGTATCAATGGGTACTAAAAATAGACAATAGAAACGAAACTTCCAAGAGGTTCCTTCCTTAGTTAGAACTTTTATTGCAGTGAAAGTAACAAAGAGTGGGACACATATAAAAGGAGGTAAAACTCCAGAAAACATGGTTCTTCTGATCTTGTTGTGTTCTGGTGACGTTCGTCCGTCAACTTTGGTACCACTTCATTCATCATCAACATAGTGCAGTGATCGTGAAGTTACTCGGCAATGTTTACGAACGAAATGATCGACCTTACAGTTATAACTCACATTGATTGACAACATCTTGCTTGCTACAGTGCAGAAGAGTGAAAGAAATACTGAATTCTTCTTCGCTACGAGTGTACTCTGACACACAGTAGGGTAATCATCACCGAAAGCGGATATCGAGGGAGGAAAAACGTTGTAAATCTTTAGTCCTCCAAAACTCGTTGAATAGAAAATGCCAGTGCGGGAAGAGACTCACAGTAGCCATGAGTCTGCGGTCCAATCCTTCCGAAGGTTCCGTTCTCGTTGGGCTTCTTCATCTGGAGGCGATGGCGCACTCCCATCTCATCCGCGAAATCTCCTAACCCAACAAAATATGCTACCATCCCCGCCTGAAGTCGGAGATCTCGTGGGATCGCACAACAGCAATGGGACCAATCAATTTCTGTAAGTTTCAATTAATCGCAATCAATCAAATCCGAATCAATTCATTTTATTCTGAGTTTTCCCAGATTTCATAAACAAGTTGATTCTACATTTTTCTTGAAGTTGGAGACCAACCCCTTAAATTCCATTGAAATTTTAATTATTCTCCTTCGGATCTCTCTCTTCAGAAAAAATAACCAATAATAGTAGATTTGCTTATCCAAGAATTATCTGGAAACTCAAAGAAATAAACTTTCATTCACTTATTATTATTCATTTAATAAAAAATTGCAAAAACTTAAATTCAATTTTGATAGAACCAATATGAAGACACTATTATCAACCTTAAAAAATTAGCTGTGACCACGAGAGTCAGTTGAACACAAAACCAATAAAACAAAATCAATTAAAATTCAACAAAATCATAAATAAAAAGGAAAAAATAACCCAAAATTTCAAGAATTATTCAAAAGACACATTTTAGAACACTGAAACCACTACTAACCATTTTCATCTACTCGAAAATTTAACCGAAAACTTCTATGCCGAACCAATTCCACCACATCTTGGAGACTTCACAACTTAGAATTATGTTACTGCTAAAGAATAGCCATATAGAAGATACAGCAGCATTTACTCCAGAACATCTCATCTTAGTCGAACTGCAAAAGAGTCAGCATCAGAAGAAAATTTCCAAAACCATCTTTCTTTTCTATTCATCGCACTCGTACATAACAATATATTATTTACATATATATATTATAAAACAATTTTTTTTAAATAAAATAAAAGCACATAAAAAAAAAAACAATGATGACGTTTTTAATAATAATAGTAATAAAAAATCAATAAAAGTCAATTGCCCTTTTGTTAATTAATTAATAAAAAAGTGTGATTTTGTCATTTTTAGGTTAATGATAAAAATAAAAATGGGGAAAGGGGGAAAAGGAAAAGAAAAAGAAGAAAGAAAAAAAAAATTAATAATGGCAATTTGTAAAAGAGGAGACAGAGGGGAGAGAGAAGACGGGGGAGGGAAAGGGGGAAATTTTTAATAAAACAATATCACACAAATTTTTTAATAATGAAGAATAAATAATATTGAGCTTTATATAAATAAAAAAAATTACCGAATTATTATTTATATAAATTTTTTTTTAAGAAAAAAGAATTTATAGCAAAAATATCCGGTTATAAAAAAAAATTTTCCTCATTTTAAATCAAACCAATTCAATTTCATTTTGACATTTTGTTCGTTTTTTTTTTTTTTTTTTTTTTTTTTTTTTCATTTTTAAATAAAAATAATATGAAAAATTTAAAAAAAAAAAAAAAAAAATGACAACCAATCAAATTTGTCAATGCTAAAAAAAAAAAAATTTTTGTTTACATTTTTTAAATTAGTTTTCATAATCATTATTACTATTACTATTATTATTATTATTATTATTATTATTATTATTAATAAATAAATAATTTTTCGTGTTGTACATACGACACACACCGAATTTTCAAATAAATATTTTTAACAAACAATTTTTTTTTTTTACAAAAAATTATTGATAAAAAAAAAGGGAGAAAACTAATGCATTCGTTTATAAAACAATAAAACACACAAAGACACACACGCGCACGCACACACACACACACACAGAGTGCCCCAGTTTTTACACACAATGGTTGTTGATATAAAAAAAAAAAACGACATTTTACAATTTCAAACAAACAAAAAAAAAAAAAAAAAAAGAAGCCGTTTTTCGTCGCAGACTAAATAAAATTTAATTAATATTTTATTTTATTTTTTTCATCTGCTACGAAAAAGATTTTAATAATTATTATTATCATTATCATTATTATTAGGAAAAACACAAAAATAATTTTTAAAAAATAAATGAGAGTTTTAATACCACTCATTCAAATTATTTACTTTGTAATAATTATTTAACAATCTGTTTGTCGCTGACTCAAAAAAAATCTTATTTACATAAATAAATAAATAAAGTAAATTATTAATTAATAAAAAAAAATTTTAAATAACATTTTAATAATTTAACCGTTTTTTTTTTTTTTTTTTTGTATCGACTCTGCTAAAATTTTTTTCGAATAAAATCAACCGATTGGTTACCATTATCTCTTTAAATATATAAAAAAAAAGTTTTAAAAGGCTCCCCATTTAATTCATTTCACAAAAAAAAAAAAAAAAAAGGAAAAAGAAAAAAGAAAAGAAAGTGAAAACTTTTTAAAAAATTCTTTTGTTATTTAAAAAATAACTTTAAAGGAGCAATTAAAAATTTTTTTAACAAAAAAAGTAAAAAAAAAAAAGAATAAAAAGAAAAAAAATTTACTCCCTAGATGTAATCTCAACAAACGACATATATATACAAACAAACAAACAAAAATGGTTTTCACCCTATAAATATCAACCCTTGTATAATTTTTTCATTTTCGTTTTCATTTCGCCGAACACCCCCCCCCCCCACATTTACGCGGCCGACAAAGGATTCGGATTTGGAAAAAAACGTTTTTCTATTTTAACTAATTTTGTGAAAACTCACCGATAGTAATTTTCTTCTGCTTTGTCGTACCTCCTCAAGATAATATTTGTATAAATACGGAGGCATTTGTTTTTTCGTGTCCTCACCGATCCACTTTGTGAGTGGCAAAATAATCGAGTATTCATCCGGCTCCGGAGAATATTCCCATATCAGGGGAGCTGTCATCAGATTTATGCATTACACGAAAGTTTCTCGGGTCATTATTAATTGTTTTTTGTTGTTTTGGGATAAATATTACACACAACACGCTAAGAGTTTTTCTTTTTTTGTAAATATTTAAATAATATTGTAAAATCTTTTAAAGAAAAAATAACTTTTGTCTACGTAATTAAAAATTCAATTCACTCAAATTTCATCCTGCATAACTAAGTATATGAAAAACAATTCACTTGGTAGGGGAAGAAGGTCACACACACACCCCCCCCACGACTTCTTTCCCTTAACCACCCTCGAATAAAAAAAAAATTGATACGAAAAAAAAAAAATACACGAGTATTATATTATTTATAAACCTTTTGTAATTTTTATTTACAAATTATTATTATTATTATTATTATTTTTATTTTTAAATCAGATTTTTTTATGTTTTGATTATTTACATAAACATTTTCCTTCTTTTTTTTTTAAACCTCATTCACAAGAATGGCTTCTTCTTTTTCTTCTTATTTTTTTTTAAATTTTATTTTATTAAAAAAAAACGATTCAAAGGAAAAATTTTTTTCCTTTTTTCCTTTGATTTTACTTTACATTCTTTTAAATATATATAAATATGAATTTGCGTAAACATAAATATATGCGTGTTTGTTATGATACGAAATTTCCCATCGGGGAATTTTATCGCACCGAAAAATGAAAATTAATCGAAACATAAAATCGGTCGTTTTTTTTTTTTTTTTAAATAAAATAAAATAAAATTTACATGTGCAATTTTAATAAATAATAATAATAAATAAACATATTCGATTAATTATTATCATTATTATTGTTAATTTTAAGGTTTTTCGACCGGATCGGGGTTGATATTTTAATAATAAAATTCATTTTTGGGTTATATGAGCCTATTACACCCTAAATTTTCATATTTTCATTTTATTATTATTATTATTATTATTATTTAAAAAATAAATATATTTGATAATGCTTAATTATTAATCACGTGACTTTAAACAATGCTTTTTAATTTTCCTATAAATTTTAAAATATCGTAAATGCGTATATGTACCTGTGTACATCACATAAATTAAATATTCATGTATTACGATCGCGTGATACGATGTACGTTTTAATAACAATTAGCAGAAGTAAAAGCGATAAACGTTAGATAAAATGATAATGATAATAATAATAATGATAATAATATAACGATTTAATGACGGATTAAATAAATAAATAAATAAAAAAATTAGACGAACAAGAACTAAATTTGTTTTAACATCGTTTTATAAAATTTTATGTTTGCGACCGCCATTTAACTCCTTTTTTTCTTTTTTTTTTTTGTTACTGCCGCAAATAATTAAACGTACATAATGTTCCCCAATATAATTATAATTTTAATAATAATAATAATATATATTTTATTTTTGTAACGTGCACGTTTTTTAATTTCATATCTTTTTGAAATGATTTCACTTTTTTTTTTCGTTTTTTGAACTCAATCAAACATAAAACTAAATTACAAATAATGAAATATACAAACAAAAGGAATATTAAAAAAAAAAAAAGAGCGTAATGTCACAACAAGAATTAATTAATAAACGTTAAGAAAAAATAATAATAATAATAATAATAATTAAAGCCACAAAACGCAGCCGGGATTCATTTTCTTACTTTTCATTTAGTCAGTCATATATGCATTTGGATTAAAACACCCTGAAATGAACGTTTTTGCTCCCGTTTACGCTCCGAAAAAAAAAAAAAAAAACTTTTCACTGCGCAGTTGAAATATATTTACGATTTTCTTTTTTCTAGTGCGCAACCATTCAAAATAAGGAAAAAAAAAACGAGAAAATCGGTGGCCTTTTTGCCACACTTTAAAAAAAAAAGAAAATTGTCATTCGTTTACATCAAGGGCATGAATTTAAGTGAAAAAGGAAAACAAAAAAAAATAGAAAAAGAAAAAAACATGTATTGAATAAAATCCGTGTTATTAAAACGATTGAACGACGCCGCCACCGGAAAGAGAAAAAAAAAAAAAAAAAAAACACGCGATTCCCGCATCGAAGCGAACGCTCGTTTGAGCGAACGGCTGGCTCTCGTCGTTTAAAAATCGGGGATGAAAATCCCGCGGAAATTCGTCCTCGTTCTTGCTAAATAAAGGATTCGACTGCAGAGCCTTTCCGAATGGGAAAAAAGAAAGCCAACAACAACAGCAACAACAACGGGGCGCGTCATGAAAATTTCTTAAAGTATAAATTGTTTATTAAAATTTTTCTTTTATTCAATATACATATATGTATTTTTTATTTTTATCGAAAACAAATTTTTTTTTTTTTTTTGCGGCAGCAGCAGCCACAGCAGCAACAGCAGCAATAATATTAAATTTTTCCTATTGTTTCGATTAATACATTACTCTTTTGATTTATTTTTTTTTGTAAACAATAAAACCTATTTAGTTCAATAAATAATTTTTTAAACGTTATTTTGTTAAAATAAAAAGAGAATTTTTTTTTGGAAGAAAGTAATTTTATAAAGTGAAAAATCCACCGCGAAACAAAAATGATGATAATAATAATAATAATAATAATAATAATAATTAAATATAGTTTTTCTTTTTAATTATAACCTCGGATGCATGCACAAAATAATTCTCTCGAGACTCTCATAAGGTTTTCAATATTAAAATAATCATTTAAAACTTTTTGATTATGATTATAAATTTTTAAATAAGTTTGTTCATTTATTAAATGTCGTCTGCAAAAGTGAAATGTACGTAAAAAAAAAATTTTTTTTCTATATATAAATAACCTTTTTTTTTTTTTTTTTCCTCCCCAACCTCATCGAATTAATTTACCAGAATATCAGGAAATTATTAATAAGGTTACCTTGTTTTTTTTTTTTTTTTGTGGGGGGCAGGGGGGGATAAAATAATATCATTGCGATAAATATACCATTGCCGGGGGAAATATATATATATATGGGATAAACCTGACATCTAACATGAATTTTTTTAAAGCACAACTAAAAAGATATTGATTTTATAAAAAAAAAAAAAAAGAAAAAGAATTTTATAGCAGAGCGCAAGTCTTTTTTTTTTTTTCCAAAAGTAATAATCAGCAAATATAAAACAAAATCCTCGATGCAAAAAGGAAAAGTGGTGGTGGTGATGATGATGATGATGATGATAATAAATACCCGAAAGAAAGAAAAAAAAAAAAAAAAAAAAAAAAAAAGAGACTTACCCTAAAGTGAGGCTTTAATAATAGCTCCCTAAGATCGTCTACATCTCTATAGTCTATATCCGGATATAAAGGCGAATGTTCTAATTCACGTAGGAAATATATAGCGTCTCGACTTCTTTCGACCGCGTCACTGGGCGGAGATCGCGTAGGACTAACTACTTTACTTGAAATTCGGTCATACAACTATAAATAATAATACTTTTAGAACGACAAAAAAAAAAAAAAGAAAATTCGAAAGATACAAACAAACAAACAAACAAAAATAGATTCGATTGTTGTTCGACGACAACCGAAACTTACTTCTAATAATGCGTGAAGTTGTCGGTCATCAAGTATAGAATTTAAAAAATTAGGTTCTTTATGAGGCGCTTCCTGAAGAAAATGTATGTCGTCAAGGGAATCCAAAACTAAACTCACCGCTGAAATCAAAAATTAAAAACTTTATAATCAAAAACAAAATACGGCATCGCATGTCAACAACGGAGACATTGTTGTCATTTTTTTTTTTTTTTTTGTAAAGATTAATTGAAGTCTTGAAGAAAAAAAAAATGTTGGAGAACAAACCGGAAGAAGTAATTTCGTCTTCGCCGTAATCGGAAAACCCGTCCGCGTTGGCATCCGAATAAAATGAGCTCCATTTAGATGAAGAAACGGCAGCTAAAACGGCTCCTTTGAGCTTTCTCCTCGCGTTAAATTTTTTCATTTCCTCAACTGTTTCTATTAAATGAATTTTGGTCCCGGATTTATCTCTATCTCTAACCCATTTATGATTAAGAACTTCGTGAATTGTTATCCTCTGATTGTAGTCGGTTGTTAACATTTTTTGAACTAAATCCTTTGCTGAATCACTAATAAATTCCCACTGTGGAGTATTTAACTGCAAAATAAAATCATTTAATGTCGTTATTATTGTGATCCTTCTAAAATAAAAAATTTCTGATGTGAATTTCGATAGAGAAATACAAAAATTGTATTTAATACGGGGTGTGGTAGTAGCAGAAGAGCGATTTCTCAAAAAAAAATTTACTTAAATTAATTATTTAATTATTTTTTAAGCGATGAACTCTTTATATTAGTAGCCCGTTTAGAACTAAATACAGTTGGACATCTATTGCAAAGGAAATTACATTAAAACCTAAAATAATAATAATAATAATAACGAAACATGGATTTTATTAATTGAAAAAATTATCAATTTCCATGAAAATTTAAAAATAATAAAAAATAAAAAAAAAAAAAGAAAAACCGCAGAAATTTTAAAAAATACATCATCGAGAGCAATAATCGTTAAAAACGTTAAAAGGTTAAATGTTGTTAAAAAAAAAAAAAAAAAAAATTTTATGAAAAAAAAAAAAAGGTGGAAAAGTTTAAAAAGCTGATAAATTTAACACCTAGCTTTTATATGAAATGATAACAAAGATAGAGAAAATTTACACCTCGAATAATAAAAATAAAGAAAGAGACATCTACCTGGAAATTTTGGAACTTTCTAACTGGAAAATTTTTAAATAATTTGATTACGATAAAGCCCGAACGGGGGCATTTGGGTACGGTTAAAATTTTTTTCCCCTTTTTTTTTTTTTTTTTTTTTTTACATTGAAAACGATCCCAAGTTCCCCCTCATACTTGGGGGAGTTTTTTAAAAAAAAAAAAAAAAAAAAAAAAAAAAAAAAAACCATTTCTCGGATTTCCAACCGATTTTTTCAAGATGGATGAAATACTTGAAACTTTGCGGTGATTTTTGAGGAAAAAAAATTTTTTTTTTTTTTTTTCTGAAATTGCGGTGGGCCGGCTCTCATAAAACAATTTCCTGTATAACGTTTCTTCTTTATAACTTTCCCCCTCCCCCCTTAAAAAACTTTTATTACTATAATTAATTTAATTTTTATTAAAAAAAAAAAATCAAATTCGGATGTTATAACAAATTATTATTTTTCTACCGTACGTTTATCAATAACGTAATTTTTGATATTTCTACCGTGAAAATAACACATCAATAATAATAATAATAATAGTAATTGTCACGAAGGAATGATTTTCAATGGAAAATACTACTTACGTATAATTTCCCTCTACATATTGCTTCGTAAAGTCTATCTTTAGTTCCGAGAAAAGGTAGAGTACCAGATAGTAAAATATGCAATAAAACTCCAGCTGACCATATATCTACCGGCTTACCATACAATTGCTTTTTTATTACTTCTGGAGCCATAAAATGAGGAGTTCCTATCCGACCTAAAATATCAAATTATTTCACATTAATCATCCGTCCATCTTAGTTTTAAAATAATAATAATAAAACAATAATAATAATTTTGTTGCAAACTACTACTACCCGTAGAAAATTTCAAAACTTTAACTCAACGCAAATATTTATATATTTGTTTATTAAAACTTATTTAAATTTATTTATAATTCTCCCTTTGTAAAATGAACACAAACATTTAACTCAACTGTGTTGCCATTTTTATTTTGGATAGTAAAAAAACAAAAAAAAGGTTAAAGACCCTAACGAAAATAAAATTTAAAAAAAAAAAAAACAAAAAATTAACGCTAGTTAATTTAAATAAATTTAAAGTTTTTTTTTTTTTTTTAAGACCACCACAGCACAACCCCCCCAAACTTTTTTTCTCAGGCGATTTTTTGAAGGGGTGGGAGGAGAGGAAATTTTTTTTTCGGAATTTTATGGAAAAAATGAAAGAGTAAAATAATATTATAACCGAATACCGTGATGAAATTTACATTTACTTAAAATTTGAAAACTAAAATCTTAACTAAAAACTACCTACCGGCTCTACCTAGGTTAAAAAGTGTTAAATTTCTCTTATGAATATTTATTAATTTACATATATGTACATAAATTGATATTATAAATTAATAAAAATCAATTTTTATTTTATTTATTTATTTATTTATTTTTTCTTCTTCTCATGAATAATATATACTTCGACTTGTAGTTTACGAAATTGAATTTTCCCATTGCAAAATTTTGACGTGTTAATTAAAGTTCCCACACGTTTGTGTCACAATTGAATTATTATTATTATTATTATATATATATATTATATTTTTTTTTTTTTCTTCTGTCATTTCAGACGATTCCCATAAGACGTATTCATCATTAATATAAGAGTGTGAAAACTTTTCTGTTTTTTTTTTTTTTTTTAAAATAAATAAAAGCATTTATTCGATTTGTGCATTAAAACAAAAAAAAAAAAAAACACGTCAATAATAAATAATAATAATAATAATAATAATAATAATAATAATAATAATAATAAAAAACTTTTACGTCATTTAATAAATATTATTACATTTTTTTTTTCCAACTTATCTAACAATTTTTTCCCCATTTACATTTTTTTTTAAAGCTTTTTATTACTGATTTTTTCTTTCATCCGAATCACCTTTTTCTTTTTCTTTTTTCCTCTCCATAATTAATTTAATATTTTTTTTTTTTTTTTTTTATGCTCCTCCTAAAAGGGTCATTTTTTTTTTTTACATTAACTTTCTTATCACATTAATTTTATTCTATCGGGTCTCTCTCTCTCTCTCTCTCTCTCTTTTGACTTTTGAATAAAATTAATTTTTTTTTTTTTTTTTTTTTTTTTTTTTTTTTAAGGCAGAGAAAATAAAAATAAAAAGACTTGTTCTCATAATAAATTTAAAAGCATTAACAGCATTTTTTTAAAAAAATCTCAGCTAAATTTCCCAACGTAGAAAATTTATTTTGAGTAAAACTAATTATTTTAAACAAGTAAATAAATATAATTAAGTATATTCGGAAGTTCAAATGAGCTTTTTTGAAAAAATCTCGTACTATTTAAATGTTTTTCCCCTTTGCACTTTTATAATAATACAATAAAAAAGAAAAAAAAAGGAAAACCTTTTGCAAATATGAAAATTTTCCTTTTTTTTTTTTTTTTTTTTTTTTTTTTTAATAACAAACACGTGAATTAACGCATTATAATGAATAAATGCTTCTTTTAAAAACTTTAATAAAATTGAAACGGGAAAATTTTTGGGAAACCGTAAAATTTTATATTTCCTGAAACCTAACACCAAATAAACAAAGAAAGTTTTAATAAATTTTAATTATTATTATTATTACTAAAGAAAAACAACGTATTATTAAATACAAAAAAAAAACATTTTCAACAAACACAAATAAATTTTTTTCCTAGAAGGGAGAAAACAAAAAAAAAATTTAATTTTAAACAAACGAAATAGAAAAGAATACAAAGAAGAAGAAACAAAAAAGGAAAACAAACGACAAAAAGTGAAAAAAACATAAAATAAAATAAATCTATTGAATCGAAACGAACGAAAAATTTCCGAAAAAAAAAATAAATAAATAAATAAAAACAAATTTTTTTTTTTTCTAATTGATTTTTAAAACGACGTATTAAATTTCCAACGAAAAAGTTTTTTTTTTTTTCATATTTAAAACCCGTCACATAATAATAAATAAATAAATAAATAAATAAATTTTTTGCAATTTTTGTGTTTGTTTTATTACGCGATTCATCAGATTTTTATTTTCGTTTCTTTCAACAACCGACAATTCGTTATTACTCGCGTTCATTGGACCAAAAATTTTCCCGATTGTTTATTTTCAGTTGCAAAAAAAAAAAAAAAAATTGAATCCCAAAAGATTTTGTTTCGTTATTGTCATTAATACCAAAAAAAAAAAAGTTAATTTATTAATTATCCTCACACCTATTAAAAAAAAAAAACGGAAAATCCATAGGGAACAATTTGAAAATACCGAAAAAACAAAACCAAACATTTTGTGTTCATTACAACTTCAAAATATTAAACCGCGGATTAAACCGCCACGTTATTTTTCATTATATTTTTACGATGATGATGATGATAATAATGAAAACGTTTTTTTTTAAACATATCGGGGGGGGGGGGGAACGTTTAATTAAACGGCAATTTTAACCACTCCCTTCGCTTCTCTCTCTCTCTCCCCATTCCCTCCCCCCGTCGATTTCGATGACATGGTAGGTATGTGTTAATTAAATGATATTTTTACCTCCGTTAACATATTGGCCATTGTGTAATTGAACGGCGACTCCGAATCCTCCCAACTTGACTGGAGCCGAATTTTCCTTACTCGCCAATAGAACACAATGTGGTTTTATATCCCTATGTATGATGTCGTTTTCGTGACAATACCTTAACGCATCGAGTATTTGCCTCATGTAATGACTGAAATTTAATAAAAATATAATGAAAAAAAACCAACAGCAGCAGGAACAACAACAACAACAACAAAAACAACAACAATTTTAATATATTACCGCATATAAAGTATAATAATAACACAATAGAAAATTTTTTAATAAAATGGTAAAAAGGTAAAAAAAAAAAAACTTATTTCGTTTTTTTTTGTCATATTTAATAAACACCAAGAGATACATAAAATTTATTTTAACCGCAAACGGGGGTTTTAAAAAGAAAAAAAAACCGGCGGGATTTTCCTTTTGAAAAATAGTAATAATAATAATAACAACAACACAGGCCTTTGGTTAAAAAAATTTATATTATAACGACCTTATTATTAAAAAAAAAAAAAAATGCGTGGGCGTGAGTGTGTGTGTGAACAAAAAAAAACAATAAAATAAAACTTCTAAGCTAAACGTAAAGCTTTTTAATTATTATTATTATTATTATTATTTTAATTGAAAATTTTAATAAGAGAAAACATAAAACGTTTAAGCAAAAATTTTAACGTGTTTATTAAAATGCATAAAATTACAGCTTAAAAAAAAAAAAAAGGGGAAAACAGAGAAAAAAGGGAAAAAAACAAACAAAAATTAAAAATAAAAAAAACAAAAAATAAGCTTTTTAACGTTTTATGTGGTAAAAAAAAAAAAATAAATAAATAAATAAAATTGAAAACAAAATAAATAAATAAAAAAGTTAAATTACGACGTGAAATTATTAAACGTTTCAATAATAAGGTAAAAAAAAAAAAATCAAATATTGATTTTATTAAGTAAATTTAAAAAAATAATAAAAAGTTGTAATTATAACGTTGAATTATTAATAATAATATTAATAAAATAAAATAAATAATTAATTAACGGTTCATTTAACAACTTAATAATAATAATTTTTTTTTTTGTTCAAATTAAAATTCGTAAACGCATATAAACTACCATAATCGTATTCGCATATAAATTTAACATAACCTCATAAATTTAATAAATAAATTTTTCAAAATATTTAATAATTAATAAATAAATAGTGTGAGCGTAAATAATCCTCAGTGTTGTAAATTACCGGAAAAAATGTAAAATATTAATTAACGTATATATATTTTTTTTTTTCTATCAATAGCGCGTAAAAATAAAAACTTGAGAAAAATATTTTCTCTTTTTTCCCATTTTTTTTAAAAGGGAAAATGCCTGGGAAAAAGAAAAAAAAAAGAAAAACGTGATGAAAGTAACCGGCTGTCAAAAACCTTTTTTTTTTTTTAAAAAAAAAAAAAAAATTTTCATCAAAGAATAGTTGTCAAAGTCTTCATTTTTTGCAAGGTTTTCATTTTTTTTTTTTTAAACATCCCAGAGCTTTGATTATTTTCAAACACTATTGAAAACCTTTTTCTCTCTCTCTCTCTCTCTCTCGTTTTTTTTTAAAATTTTCTTTTAACTAATAATATATCCCATTTCCTTTTTTTTTTTTTATCACGTTTTGTTTTCATGTTTCTCAAAAGTGTACAATTCAAATCATCTGTATAATATTTTAATAATAATAATATTAGAAATAAAAAATAAAAAAATAAAATTTCCTCTCCCCCTCCCCCGCTTTCCCCATTTATTTCGAGCTATTAAAAAATATTTTTCCAAATGTATGTAAATAAAAATAAATAAAAAAAAAAATGAAGGAAATTAAAAAAATTAAATTTTTTTTTTTTTTTATAAATAATAATAAATTCGAGTTTTACAATCATTTGCATACTGATATTGTACAAAAAAAAAAAAAATTCATTTATCTGTCGGAGTCGATGACGTGACTTTCAATATTAAAAATAATAATAATAATAATAATAATAATAAAATAAAATAACAAAATCGAATGATTAAAGTTTAAACTTTTCCACTTTAAAAAAAATGCATTTTTAAAAAAATGTTTAAATAAAAATTATAGAAAAGTTAAAAAAAAAAAAAAATTTTTTCAATTCGATTCATCTACCTTAAAAGTACCTAAAAAAAAATAATAATAATAATAATGACGAACCGGATGTATAAAACTATAACGTTAAATATTATTTTTCTAAACGGAAAAAAATTTTATTTAGTTTTCAACCCATTTTTTTTTATTGGGAATTTACGCAAAAAAAAAAAAAAAACAACACAATTACTTTTATCGAATGCCGAAAAAAATAATAATTTAAAGTTTAATAATTTTTATTTTCAAGGTTTAATAATAATAATAATAATATATATTATTTTTATTTTTATCATCATCATCGCCCTCAAACTTTTCCAAGTTTATTATTGTCAAAAAAAAAAATAATAATCTGAGTTTAAAATTAAATTTAAATTCTTATTTCATTAAATGTATGAATAATGTAAATGAAAAGGATCACAATTTCTCGTCGGAAAATTTACGGAAAAAATAAAAAACATCACCGCTATCAATTTAAAATGACGTGAAAAAAAAAAAAAAGAAAAGAAAAAGAAAATTTAATAAACCGCCGAGTTTCGTGTGTAATTTTCTTAAAGTTTTCCTAATGAGCCTGACCGAATTTTATATTGGACTATTTCACCCTTAAGCACAATTTTTACCAGGTGAAAACCAGGTAACGCAAGCGCATTTAACAAAGATTTGCGTGGTTTTAAAAAGAATTTATTTAAAGCTCCTTCTTCACTCTCTCACACATATTTATATATTTCTTACAATCGTGTTTAAAACTTAATTAATGATGACGTTTTTAAGAAAAAAAAGTCCTATTTCTCTCGATTTTTCCCTTCCCCCATTTTCACCCTTTTCGAATATTAAACCTTAATTTATGTGACTTGGATTTCAACTATTTCACACGCGGACCTTTCGTTCGAAAAAGGAATTTCTACAATGATACCTTTTTTTTTTTAATGGAAACAAAGTTCGTAATAAAATTTAAAACAAAAATTTTTTTTTTTTTAAAGTTTGACAACTAGAAATTGTCTTCGGTAATAAAATTTAAAAGGTTTTCCGCGGAAAAAAAAAAAAAACCTTTTTTTTTTTTGAAAATAAAAATTTTACACATATCACTTTTCACACAAATTTTCTTTGTTTCGAGTAAATTAAATTTTGTTTTTCTTTTTTGTTTTTTTGAGACAGAACCTCAACATTTAGTTGAATTTAAAAGCAGAATAATGTTTTATCCTTATTACACTCGAGACTGTTTTGAAATTTTTCTTAGAACTTAAGGAAAAAAATACTGAGAGTGACATTTTTAAAAAAAAATTTCCCATAAAGATTTAATTTTACATCAAAAAAGAAAAGAAAAAAATTATGAAAGCTTAAAAAAATAATAAACACTTACGGTTACCTAAATTAAGATTTTCTTTCTTTAATTTTTAATGATTTTTACCGTTAAGGTGTTATTAAAAAAAAAAAAAAAATGCGGTTGAAAATAAACATTTTAAATTTTCATTAAAAAAACAAAAAACCATTTTTTCAAATAATAATGGTAAGAGTGATAAAAAATTTACAAATACCTGGCTACGGCTTCACTATATACGAATCCGGCCATGGCTCTTCTAACTATTTCAAAACACAAATCCGAACCGTCCATGCTGAAAATAATAATAATAATAATAACAATAAATAATTTATTTTTAAATAATATTTAATAAATTTATAAACAAATTATTTATTTATTCAAATCGCAAAATAATAATAAAATTAATGTGGAAAAAAAATTAGAAATTTTCTTAATGATCCTTTTTAAACAAATAAAAAAGGTTTTGACTTTTCCGAGTCAAAAACATGACCAAGGAAGATGAAAAAAAAAAAATAATGATAACAATAAAAAAATGGTTTCTTTTCTTATTCTTGGCAAAAATACAATATTGTTTTTCTTTTTTTTCGCCCCTCCCCCTTTCCCTCTCCAACAATAAATCGCCGAAATTTATTTTAAGAATTTTGTTTTCTTTTCGGAAAATTTTTTTATGAAATGAAAATTACTTACTATTCAAAGACCATGTACAGCATTCCTTCTGAACTATAAGTTTCTAAAAGTTCTACAACGTGCGGATGTTTTAACATGTGACATATTGTTGCTTCTCTTTTTAAATCTATAAAAAAAAAAAAAAATTATTTATATTTAAGTGTAAATTATTTCATCAAAATTTCAACACAAATTTTCCTACGTAAATATTTTCCTTTTTAACGTGGAAAAAATTTTGATTGAAGGTAAAAAAAAAAAAAAAAAAAAGTTTCAAAGAAAGAATAATCTTTTGGGGGATGGGAAAAAAAAATAAAAAAACCAAATACACGACAAAGAATATAATAGAATGCAAAGAATAGGATTAACCATTATAAAAGTTTTATCAACAAAAAAAAAAAAAAAAAAAAAAGAAGAGAGAAAGAGAAAGGGAAAAATAAATATTGACAACATCAAGCTCAGAACCGAAAAAATTTAACAAAAAAAAAAAACAATGAAAACAAGTCCAATTTATTTTTCGTCAACGACGAAATTTTCACAACGACGTCATTTTCACAAAAAAAAAAAAAAACATCAAATAAAACGATTTTAATTACTTAAATTACTAAAATTTCCCGACGAAAATTAATAAAAAAAAATTTTCTTTTTTTTTTGAATTTTCTTTGAGCCTTAAAATTGAATTTTTTTTTTGTTTCCCCCCTTTCTTTTATTATAAATTTTGAAACTTTCAATGGGGCGGGAAGGGGAGGGGGGAAAGAAAATTAAACGAATTTAACTCAGTTTGAACGCATCATTAAATTTTGTAATAAAATTATTTTTTTAAAAATTCCAGCCATAAGCTGAAAATAAAATAAAAAAAAAAAATTTTTTGAATATTTTCTTTATTTAATAAATGGCGAAAAAAATAATTATTTCAATAATCGTAATTATAAAAAATTTGAAAGAAAATTAATTCAGGTATCAAACAAATATTTCGTGATAAAGTTTAACGTTTCATATTAAATTTCGGAGGCGGGGGGAGGGGGAAAGGCATTTTGAAATATAAAAAACAATTTCGATCGAACAATAAATTTCTTAAATTTATTTTAACCACATATTTTACTTTTAAACATTTTCTTATTTCAAAAGTAAAAAAAAAAAAAACTGTAACAAATAATCATGACGAACACGTAAGTGGAAAACCATAGAAAAAAAACCCCAGTGAGTAATGTATTGGGTTGGCAAAAAGATATTTACGAATTTTTTAAGAAAACAAAAAACGATTTATTAATTATGTCAAATTATTTTTATCTATTATATTATGTTTATTATTATTAGTGACCTTTTGACATTTTTCGGGTAATATCATTTTCCTTTTTTCATACAACTCTTTAGTTTTAGGAGCAAAAAACTGCTCCAATGCAGTTTTGACCTCATTGTCGTTTTGGAATTTTTGTCCGTTTAAAAAATTTTTTAGGAATCGGAAAAAATGATAATTATTTGGAGCTAGTTTGGGACTATATGGAGGGTGCAGCAAAACATTCCAGCCTAGCTCCAGTAGTTTTTGTCCAGTGGCTAAAGTTAGAGAGGGCCTGGCATTATGGTGGTGAAAGACAATTCCCTTTGCTATTGGCTAGTTCC
>NW_002987340.1:151538-152907 GCF_000006295.1 Pediculus humanus corporis
TAATTTTCCCCTTTAAAAAAAAAGGGGTGGGGGTGGAAAGAAAAAAAGAAAAAAAAAAGACGCATTCAATTTAAAAAAAAAAAAAAAAAAACATTGAATTATGTCAGAAACCCATCATAATTTTTTTTTTTTTTTTTTTAAAGTCTTTTTTCTTTTGTATTTCTTTCTTTTTTACAACAACAAAATATTACACACACGCGCGCACACACACACACACACACACACAGAGAGACTAATTCATTGTAAATATAATTTATTACTTTTTTTTACGTCACGAGTAAAATAATAACATATATATAAAAAAAAAAAAATTTTCTTTAAAGGAAAATAAAAATTTTAAAAATTGTGTTAAAAATTATTACAAATAAAATTATCTATGTACATATATAAATAAATTGTTAATTATTATACACATAATATTTTAAAAAATGTCACAAATCCCTATTATTAACTTCGAATCGCCATTTTTAATTCAAAAAAAAAGAAAATAATAATAATAAATTTTAAAAAAAAAAAACTAATTTTCATAAACAACTTGTGCAGTATAACTAATATAAATAAATAAAATAAAATAAAATTATTATTATTATTATTACTGCATTTTATTATTCCTAATAATAATAATAATAATAATAATAATAATAATAATAATAATAATATTATATCTTTAATTATTTGAGAAATAGATTTTTATTATATGTAAAACATCTTAAATTATTTTAATTCGCTTTTATCGCTTTTCTATTTCACTAACTTCACCCGTTACATTTTCCATTTAATTTTTCTTTTTTTTCGAAATTCTATCTATGCAAAATACATTAATTTTATCTTCTTTATTTTTTTTTTATTTTTATTAACAAATAAAAAAAATAAAAAAAATAAAAGGTAATAATTATATTAAAAAAAACGAATCGTTTCTAAATAGGACGTGATGTCAAGTCAACTAACCGGAAATTAATTTTTGGTGCGAATCGAAAGTGTATTTTCCGGAAAATGCGATAAAAAAAATTTTCACATTTATTACAACTAAATTTACTTAATTTGTTTTTTTTTTTTTTTTTTAAAAATAACGAAGTCGAATTCAATCAAAATATTAACAATCAAAAATATAATATTTTTTTATTAAAAGTAAAAAAAAAAAAAGCTTTTATATCTTTTTGTAGGTTCGACGACCTTTTAACTTATATACCATTATCCAGATCAATTCTTGTGTTTGTGCCTCCCTGAGTCCATCTTATTCGATGGGACTGGACAGTTACACGGTGACAGTCACACCTGTGGAGTAACGAAGGATGAGGAATTGTGAAAAATTACAAATCGAAATGTTTCAGGTCGACAAATGTACACAAGAATTGTTTTTGGTATCGTC
>NW_002987340.1:153319-158878 GCF_000006295.1 Pediculus humanus corporis
GTTTTTGATGTTTTTGTGGATAAATTTTTAGAACATGATACGACCAATTTCGAATTAAAAAATAAAAAAATCTCTTTGGGAAATTCATTTTTTTTTTCATAACATAAAATACAAATTGTATAAAAATGCAACCGACTGTAATTGAAAAATAACAATTCCGATAGGAGAAGAGACGAACACTTTATGTGGGTATTTAAAAACCGCGACTTTTTTTTTTTTTTAAAAAAAAGTTCAATCGATACCCGTAAAACAAAAGATTTGCTTCATCGAGTGTTAGTTACACGACACGAATAAGATAAATGGCTAGAAAACTTTTTACGTTTTCAATCCGACATTTTCAAATTATACTCACGAAGTTAAGAGCTTATAAATAAAAAAAAAAAAACGAAAACATTGAATTTATTACTACAAAAAAAAAAAAAAAAAAACAATATGGTTGATATCTGTTTCGGTTTCTTATGCCACAATTTCCTTCAGAACGCAAAAATTTTAAATTTAACAATGGTTTGAACACAATATTAAAAACAAACCGATAAATTTAACTAAAATAAATTTACAAAAAAATTTTTTTTATAAAGTAACTACGCATAAAAACTAATGAAAACGATACTTCCGCTTTTTTTTTATAACGAACAAAAGCAAAAAAAAAAAAAAAATTCAACAGGAAGAAAATTTTAAGAGGAAAACATTATGCTGTTTTTAAATTTTAATTTTTCAAAGGGGTCAGTCAGAAAGCGTCTCCGCAATAACTTTTAGCGACCACATCTGTTTTATAAACATAAATATTTTTTTTTTTTTTCACTTCGTTTCTAACAAAAAAAAAAAAAAAAAGTTTTAAAAGTAATTTTACAAAGAGATATTTTTAAACACAGAGTAAAAAAAAAAAAAAAATTTTAATAAAAAGTAAAAAATTTATTTAAGTTAAGGCGCAAAGGTTTCCTACGATTGTTTCCCTTAGAATTTTATTTATTTATTTATTTATCTTACTTCAGCCATTTCCGTAATAATAATAATAATAATAATAATAATTAATTTCAAAACGTTATTTTCCCTAATTCAAATATTACGTCACGAATAATTATTAAAAACCAACCAATGGATATAAATTTTAAATATTTTATCGACAGATTTAATGCAACACAATTTTTTTCCTTTCGAAAATGTTTTTAAATAATTTTGATTCGTTTACATATAATAAAATATTTTCAATAAGTAAATACATAAACGTTTTATTTATCAATCCCAAAAAAAAAATAATAAAATCCGATTTAGAAATATTATTTGGCTGTTATTTAAAAAAAAAAAAAAAAATGTTAACTACTATTTATTTCTATTATTATTCGAAAATGTTTTGCATTAAGATTATTTTAAAGCTATTTAAAATAGAAAACGAAAAAGAAAAAAAAAATTTAATTAAAATTTTTTGGCAATAACAGATTAATTAATTCTTTTTCTTTTTTTTTTTTTTTCTTGTTGTGAAACTTAAAAAAAAATACCAACAATCGCAAAAATTTCTTACGTTCAATGATTTTTTTTTTTTTTTTAAATTTATCTCACGATTACTTGTTGAACAGAAGGAGGGAGGGGAAGGCGAGAGGGAAAACGAGAAAAAAGCTTTTATTTGTGTTTATAAACAAAACCCGATTTCCCGATACCCAGAATGTTTTTTTTTTTCTTTTTTTTTTTTTATGCCGATTTTTTTGAGTTTATATAATTTTTTTTTTTTTTTTTAAACCGCTGTCACTGCCAGAAACTTGAATAGCCGTAACATTTTTACTTAAAAAATTTATAGCTTTCCAGGCACCGATAAATTTTTTTTTTTTTTCTTTTTTTTTGTTAAACGAAAAATACAAAAAAAAATTAAGAGAGAGGCACAATAAAGCTGAATTCCAAATAAAAAAATAAAAAAAAATATTTTAACAAAAAATTTTTCCCAGTAAACATTTTTTTTTTTTTTTAAAAAAAAATAAATATATATATATTTTATTGGGAGAAAAAAAAATAAAAAATAAAAAAAATTTAAACCGCAATAATTCTATTATGGTAAAAAAAAAAAAATAAATAAATAAATAAAAGGTAAATAACAACAAAAAAAAAAATGTTAACTGTTTTCTAAAAACGTAACATAATTTTTTAAAAATGGTTTTCAAATATTTAAAAAATAAAAAAAATAATAATTCTTTTTATTTTTATTTATTTATTTATTCTCGATAATCAACGGAGAAACTAATAATAATAATAATAATAATGGCGCAAATTTATCGTACGCGAATCGTAATAGAAAAACCTTTGATAAAAAATAAAATAACTAAATTTATTAACGATTAATTTTATTATAATATTTATTTTATTTTTTTTAACAATAATTTGATGTCGTCGACTTAAATTTCCGTTAAAAAAAAAAACCATCAATAAGTTAAAAAGAGAGAGAGAGAGAGAGAGAAAAACTTAAAATGGTTGCCGTGACGTGAAAATTTTTTCTTTTTTTTTTTTTTCATTTTCATTATTTTCGAATCAATGAAAAGAAAATTTTTTCCTGAAGGGGGAGAAAGGGAAAAACACAAAATTATAATTAATTTTTTTTCTTTTTTTTCTCCCCCCCCTTTTTTTTTTTTTTTTTTTAAAAAAAAATAAGCAAACCGTGTAATTTTGAAAAATAAAAAAAAAAAAATTTCCCTCGGAAAAAACAAAAAAAAAAAAAATTTAAATAAAATTGAGACGATTCTCCACCATCTCCGATTACGAAATTTATACGGCTTTGAAATATTATATATATTATAATTTATACAATTTACTTCCGGTGCATGAGTTCTCATTAGTAATGCTAAAAATTAAAAAATTTCCCCTTCCCTCCCCCCACCCAAAAAAAAAAAAATATAAATGAAAATATTTCGAAAGGTTAAAATTTTAACGAAAACGAAAAATTTTTTTTTTTTTAACCACCGCCCTCTCGAAAAATGATAAACAACATTTTTTTAAAAAAAAAAATCTGCCATGTACGGCAGATATACAGATTTATATCTTGAAAATGAAAAAAGTTTTTTTTTTTTAAATGTTAAAAAAACTTTTTTTTTTCAAAGAGAATTATTAAACCTACTCAAGTTTTATAATCATATTACTCAAAAAAAAAAAATGTTGGGCACTAATTAAAAAAAAAAAGGAAAGGAAAAAAGGATGGAAAAAAGGAAAAAAGGAAGGAAATAATAATAATAATAAGTGGGCATGTAAATAAAAAATAAAAAAAAAAAAAAATTTTCTAATTTTTCTCTGGAGAAAAAAAAATTATTAAAAAAAAAAAAAATGACAAAATGTCAATTACATTCCATTATTATTTTCAAAATAAATAAATAAATGGAAAATTTTAAAAATTATTAAAAGAAAATTTTTTATTTTTTTTTTAATTAACTTATTATTGTTATTTATTTATTTACCAATAATAATAATAATAATAATAATAATGAAATATCAATTCTCGTCACCGAAAAGGATTAAATAAAAAAAAAATGTTTATTAAATGAAAAAAACAAAAAAAAAAAAAATCTGGCCACTTAACAACAAACCCATTTTTTTTTTCTCTTAATCTGAAATTAACGATTATTAAAATAAAAAAATATGTATACATAAATTTCCCTTCCCTCCCCCCCGTTTTTCATTTTTCCTCGTTGTTCCTCACCTTACGTAAAAAAAAAATCAATAATAATAATAATAATTGGTCTTATTTCATAAAACTTTTAATAATAATTTCTTTGATAACGTGTTTCACTCACCGCCTTTCAAACAACGGCATTTTCATCAAAATAAATCATTATTATTATTATTATTATCATCATCATCATCATTATTTTTTTTTTATAAATAAAGAAAACGAGAAATTTTCTAATAAATCGAAAAAAAAAAATTACAAATTAATCCCTTTTACAAAAACTTAAATGCGATTAATATCTATTGAAAATCATAAATTTTAAACTTTTATTTTTATTTTTTACCCCTTTTCGGAAACCTTAAAAAAAAAAGTAATAATAATAATAATAATGAAGGGATATTAAAAAAAAAAAAAAAAAAAAAAAAAAAAAAAAACGGAAAAGGAAATACAAAATCAAATAAAAAATGTTTAAATCGAAAAAGGAAAAAAAAAAAAAAAAAAAAGGGGTTTTCATTTTTGACAAAAAAAACTTCAAAAAACTTTCCGGGGGGCCGTTAAAACTCAATAACTTTCAAGGCCAAAAAATTTTTACTCTCTCTCTTCCCCCCCCACCACTCTCTCTCTCTCTCTCTCTCTCTCTCTCTACCCATCCTTTTATTTATCTACTTCTCGGTCCCCCCAAAACCCCTTTTTTTCTTCTCCCTATTAAAAATCATTTTTTTGTAATTTTCCGTTTCAAAACTTTTTATTCTTTCTCTTCTCTAAAAAAAAATTTTAACGCCCAGCCCGGGGGGTACACCTTTTTAAACTATTGAAAATCATTATTATTTCCTTTTTTTGTTTAACTTCAAAGGAGGGGGGGGCGGAAAAAAGGGAAAGCGTTTTAAAAAAAGGAGTAATGCCCACGATTTTAATTTTAAATATTTTTTTTTTTTTATGGGTTATTTCGTAAGAAATTTAATTGAAAATTTAGTGTGCGACGCCCTTTAATTAAAATAATTTTTCTTTTTCTTTTTTTTTTTTTTGGGGGGGGCGGGAAATAAATTAATGCTTTGACGAAACCTGATAGGATTTCAAATCAAAATGTCGAATACCGTTTGAAAAACAACACAACACAACACACGCAAAAAAAATTTTATGTTTGATAACTATATATATATTTTCACGTGTCATTATCATTACCACAGAGCAGCACTGTAGGAAAATGAAATGAAAAATTTATTTAATTAAAATTTAACCTAATTCCGGGGAAATTTCCGAACATCTTCGAGCGGAACAACGGAGGGAAAATTAAACCAAAATCAATTTCAATAAAAATTAACCCGAGCGTAATACCGACACACACAACTTTCTATATAATTACCTTAGATTTTATTATTATATATAATTGGGAAAATATTATATAAATCATTTTTTTTTTTTTTTTTTTTTGGTATTTTCAAACGTCATCATTCACGTCGCGCCAAAAATAAAAATAAAAAAATACACGAAAAAAAAAAAAGAACGACTTATTACACGAGAAATTGAGTTTTCCTTTTTATTATTATATTATTTAACAAAAAGTAATTATTAAGGTAATTAAATAATTAATCAAATTTTATACGCGTAATTACTTCCTAAATAATTTTATCCTTATTAAAAATAAAACTCCTTAAACGTTTTCGGTTATTTTTTAATTATGCTTTTAATAAATAAAATTAATATTAAATTAAATTAATTAAAAATATAAACGTAAAAATTTATTTATTTATTTTTAACTTAAACACAAAAATAAATAATTAAATAAAAAGGTATAAAAATGTATAAATTTCAATTTATATTATATCGATCGCGTAAATAAATCAAAAACAAAAAAAAGAAAAACACTTTTGGGAAAATTTTTGATATAAAATAAATTTTATATATATATTTTGAAT
>NW_002987340.1:159282-161619 GCF_000006295.1 Pediculus humanus corporis
TAAACCATAATTAATTAATTTTTTTTTAATGAAGTGACGTTTGGTAATCGTTAAAAAAAAGGGAGAGAGAGAGAGAGAGAAAGAAAACCTTATTTCCATAAAGATTCATCATTAATAAACGCATTAATAAATTGATTAGTCTTAAAATAACGAATGACAAGAGTAAATATAGATAAGGTTGGGCTAATTTTGTTTGTTTGATTTTGTTATTAAGATAATGTGGCGAATTAAAAAAATAAAATTCTTAACGAGAAAAAGAATAGAAAAATAATAATAATAATAATCTCGCAAATTCTCAAGGTTTTGTTTTTTTTTTTTCTCTTTCTGGGAACTAGAACTACAATATATACTGCATGTTCGGAAAACGTTAGTTAAATTATAGAAAATTAAATTATAAATTACGAATATTATTTATTTATTTATTTACGGAATAAATATTATGATTAATTAATAATTAATAAATAGTAACTGTGAGGGGAAAAACTGTTTTGAAACTTTGAAAGTGAAATAAATTTTAAATAAATCGGGTCTGAAATAATTCAATTCGCACCTAAAGCTGTTTTCAAACATTTCAATTCTTCACCTTTTTTTCCTCTCTCTCTCTCTCTCTCTCTTTTTTTTTTTAATGCGAAGGATTATGAGAAAAAAAAGAGAAAAAAATACTTGAGTAATAATAAAAGATGATACGTAAGAAATTAACTTGCACTCTTGTTCGTAACTATTTTTACCTTTAGTGATAAAAATATATTAAAAGTTAAAAATTTTTACCTGATGTGCTTAAACCGGGACTCGACGTAAACTTTGCAACATCCACGATTTTCACCGCAAAATGTTGATTCGTTTGACGATGAATACATTTTCGAACTAAACTGAAAGGACCCCTGAAAAAAAAAAACAAAGAAAAAATTAAATAATTTATTTTAAAAAATTTTAATAATTAAAAATTAATTGAAAAATGATTGCAAAAAAAAAAAAAAGTTACAAAACTTTACAAGAACAAACTTTTTTTTTTTTTAAACAACCATCAGTTCTGGTTCTTCCTTCTTAAACTTTATAACAAATTATTCTTGTCCTCAGATGCCAATAAACCATAAAATGCATTCTTATTATTTCAACAGCATTAAAAAAAAAATAATAATAATTAAATTTAAATACTTTTTTCCTTTTTTTTTTTTTTTAATTTAAACCAAACATTGCAGCGGTTTTGTAAAAAAAAAAAAACTTTTTTATAAATTTTTAAGGATTTAATTATAATATTTTTCTTTCAACTAACATATAACATTTTCATGACGTATACAAAAAAAAAAAAAGTTTTTCTTTAAACTCGAGAAAGGTTTAAATAAATATTAACTTTTTTTTTTATTTTTACGTTTGAATTAATTAATTAATAGCTAACTATAAAATACTTTTCTTTTTTCATAATTTAAATAAAATATTCTAAAGTTTTTTGAATAAAATGTAAAAATAAAATTTTTTAAATATAGTTATGATATCAAAAATTTCGTTTTTGTATAAAAATTACGAGTTAAATGATTTGCACGTTAAATTATAAACGGCAAACAGATGATATAAGAGCTTTAATAACGACTGAAAAAAATACAATTTAATTTCTTTCTCGATCGAAATCAATAAATTATTTATTAAATTAATTATTTCGGACTTTTAATAATGGTTTCGTGTGAAACTATAACTTGAAATAAAATTTTATCTCTTTATTTAAAAAAAAAAATTTTTTTTTTAGGAGTCAATGTGTTAAATTATAGAGTTTTCTCTCTCTCTCTCTCTCTCTCTCTCTCTCTCTGTATACATATATATATTTCTTTTTTTTTTTTTTTTTTTTTTTTAAACCCTAGTAATATTTTTAATTTATACGTTGTATTTTAACTTTGTATTTCAGGTAAATAAATTACAGGTAAAACTTTTATTAAAGTTACAAAAACTATTATTTACTTAACGTTAATTTAATGAGAAAAGAAAATTAAATTGAGAGACATAATTAAAAAAAAAAAAAAAAAAAAAAAGGAAGATATTTACTGCGCAATTTAACCTACGACTTTAACATTTTTGGCTTTAAAAAAAAAAAAAAAACAACAAAAAACAAAAAATATAAAAGTTAAATATATATATATATGATATGAATTAATGAGGAGCGAATATTTTCTTCTTTTGGGTTAATAAAATTAATAATATTTGCTTTTTTAAAATCTGTAATTGCAAATTTAATATATCGTTTTTTTTTTTTGTTTTAAATTTATTGCCAGACACTTTCGTTTGAATATTTTATTATAAAATTTACATAAGACATTAAAAATACACAAAAACCAAAAATTTTTTTTT
>NW_002987340.1:162165-164894 GCF_000006295.1 Pediculus humanus corporis
CAACAGTCTACCATACAGAAGACATAGCACCGACTACTACTCAAGGAGTCTCAACCTGGACGGAACCATTCAGAACCCGACATAGGAAGCTGTCAAATCCGAACAAGAAGAGAAAACAAATTCTTTTTTCAAAATAATTGTTTTCCGTCTTAAGGGGGGAGGTGTTATGATCCCGTACTCAATATTCACATTTTCAAATTTTTATAAACAAAAGACTGGCGACGAACTCGAATTGTTCTTCTTTAGAAGCGAAGCTTCTAAAGACTATTTCTTTTGTTTTAGTTGCAAGTGTTTGCTAGTTCCCATTGTTGCTCGTTCGAAACAGTTGACTGACGAAAAACCAAAGTAATATAGGCAAGCTACACAGCTTGGCGTTGGTTCATTTGATTTTTAGTCTAGCTGTAATAAGTTCTTGTTTATTAATATTAGTTTTGTGATAGTTTTAAGTGCTTGTTCATTACTTACAAAAATAAAGAACGAACCGAATATAACAATATATATATATATATATATATATATATATATATATATGATATGAATTAATGAGGAGCGAATATTTTCTTCTTTTGGGTTAATAAAATTAATAATATTTGCTTTTTTAAAATCTGTAATTGCAAATTTAATATATCGTTTTTTTTTTTTTTGTTTTAAATTTATTGCCAGACACTTTCGTTTGAATATTTTATTATAAAATTTACATAAGACATTAAAAATACACAAAAACCAAAAATTTTTTTTTTGTGAATAAAATAAACGTATAAAGAGACGTTCGTACTAAATTGCACAATGAAAATAAATGTAAAAAATTATTTATTTTTTCTAAGATAGTAACAAAAAAGAAAATTAAAGAAAAAAACTTTATTACAAACTTTTATAGCGTTGTTTTATAATTAACCTTGATTTTATAAAAATAAACATGTACGACGATCTGTAAGGTATAAGGTACACTTTTTTTTTTTTTGTCTTCGTTTTTAAATTTAATTAAAACTAAAAAAAGAAATAAAAAGAAAAAAAACTTATCGTATTGTCTTTCCATAACTCTTTTAATAAGTAATTTGAAAAGGAAAATTTTTTTTTATTTAATTACGCACTTTGTCTTTTTTAATATTCTTCTCTACGCATTTAAAAATACAAATTTTTAACGTTAATTTCATATTCCTCCCACCCTCCCCTTCCCCCTTCCCGAAGAAAATCAAATTCAACAAGTAATTTTATTTGGTAATTAATAAATCCAAAACTACGTATCAAACCTAAAACAGTTGTTATAATTTTTTATTTACTTGATAGCAACAATAATAATAATAATAATAATAAAAACCTTTAAAAATAAAATTAATATAAATATATATATGAATATATTATATATATAAATATATATAATATGAATATTCAATAATAATAATAAAAAAAAACAAGGTATGAAAAATAAATTTTTCCTCGCACTTCGGGCAAAATTCGATAAAATTAAAATTTATTAAAAAAATTTTTTTACTTTAAATTTAAATTAAATTATGTAAATTATTACTCTTTTTTTTGGGGGGTGGGGGTGGGTTAATAGATTTAACGCAACATTTAATTACTGACAGAGGGAATAAAAAATTATTAAAAAAAAAAATTTTATACATATATGAATATAAACAATATTGTCTTCTTCGAAACTTAAAAATTTATCCTCATTTTAAACTTTTTATTATTATTATTATTATTACCATAATTATGCATTAATTATTTAAATTAAAAGTTTATTATATTATAAGTATTTCACATATTTGAAAAGTTTCAAAAAAAAAAGTATTAAAAAAATATTTATAAAAATTATGCATGAGGGAAGGAAAAAAAAAAAAAAAAGAAAACAAACACACCACACAAAAAATATGGAATTTTTTTTTTTTTTTTTTTTTAAATGAAGTGTTTTTGTTGTTATAGAAAAAAGTTTCCGGGGATCCTTTTTTTGTCGTTGTAAAAATTTTCATAATTCATTGTGTGTTGGTAACCCGTGAATGAATAAATATTTCAACTTTTTTCTTTTTTTTTCTGTTGTCATATTTTAAGCTTTGTAAAAAATTAAAATAAATTGTGTTATTGATATAAAAAGTATTTATATATATATATATATATATATATTTTTTTAAATTAAAATTTAATTTAACACATCATTATTTTTTTTTTTTAGGCTTTAGTTTATCTTGTTAATTTACCATGATTCTGTTCTATTATTCTCTCTGTCTGCTTTTATTAATCATAAAATATTTTTAATTTAGCATTACAAATGTAGTTATTTTATGACAATTAATGGTCGACACCATGAGGGACAGTCAGCTTAAAACATCAAAAATGTAAAAAAAAAAAAAATTCATTTAATCAAAAAGGCCTTGAAATGAACTAACTAACTAACTAATCTATACCATGATTTTTTCATCTTGATTAATTTGAAAGAAAAAACATGAATTTGTATTTTTATTTTATTTTATTTTTTTTAAGAAAATTGAAACAAAGCCAGAACATAATAAAAATACATTATTCTAAATATTAAAAATGAAATAGTCATACAAAAAAATCAAATCGAGTAAGGAACATAAATGTTTTACATTTAAATGTAAAATGTGTGCAAAATATTATTAGACGATAATTGTAAATTTTTAGTGATTCGAAAGAAACGAATATTCTAAAGTACTTTAAATGACATTCATGAAATATATAATTTTTTTTTAGTTTTTGATCAAGTTAAA